>NW_022589734.1:15840967-15951230 GCF_004348235.1 Phoca vitulina
CAAATAAATAAATAAAATCTTTAAAAAAAAAAAAAAAAAAACTTAAGTCATGTCATTCCTCTGCTCCAAATCTTCCAATGGCAGTCATAGTTAAAGCCAATACCCTTATGCTGGTCTATGAGACCCTACCTGATCTGGCACTCTATTATCTCTCTGACCTCATCTCCTACCACTTACCTCTTCGTTGTGTTCCAGTCACACTGATCTCCTGCCTCAGGGCCTTTGTACTTGCTGTTTTCTGCCTAAAATGTTCTTCCTCAGACATCAGCATGGCTCACTCCCTCACTTCATTAGGGACTCTGCTCAAATGATCACTCATTAGATAGGCATTTGCTGACCATCTTATTTAAAATGTATCTCCTGGGCGCCTGGGTGGCTCAGTTGGTTAAGCGACTGCCTTCGGCTCAGGTCATGATCCTGGAGTCCCGGGATCGAGTCCCGCATCGGGCTCCCTGCTCAGCAGGGAGTCTGCTTCTCCCTCTGACCCTCCTCCCTCTCATGCTCTCTGTCTCTCATTCTCTCTCTCAAATAAATAAATAAAATCTTTAAAAAAAAAATGTATCTCCTTTGTGTTTCTTCACAGCAGTTATCAATGTGCCGATGAGTGTGTATTTCTTTGCTACCTGCCTGCCTCTCTCCCCAGGATATAAGCTCCAAGAGAAGAGAGGGGTTTTGATACATTCACTGCTGTATCCCCAAAGTTAGTATTCAGAAGGGTATATGGCATGCAATAAATATTTTGTTGAGGAGCCGAATAAACAAATAACCCCCATTTTCAGGTCTGCAGAATACACCTTGGGAAACTGGCTAGACTTTTGGTGCCTGTTCTGGGCTGTGGTATACAGTTGGAAAAGGCCTTCATAAAATGGCAGCTCTAAACATAGGTTTGCAGACACGGGTCTCTTCCATTTAAAATATGCTGCACCGTGAAAGATTAAAATTGGGGGGATTTAAAATAAGGCATCAAGAAGGACCAGAGTGAGTTGACCTGGAAGTCAACCAACACTTAAAATTGGTTTGGGTTGAATGTCTACAGGCATCTCAAGTAGACCTCCTAAATTTACCTTATACTTTTTTTTTTCCTTAAAGATTTTATTTCAGAGAAAACATGAGCAGACGGAGGGGCAGAGGCAGAGGGAGAGGGAGAAGCAGACTCCCTGCTGAGCGTGGAGCCCTATGCGGGACTCGATCCCAGGATCCTGAGATCATGACCTGAGCCGAAGGCGAAGGCTAACTGAGCCAGCCAGGCGCCCCGTATTTGTTCATTGTCTTTTTCCCTGGCTAGAATGGTGGTCCAACAGGGGAGGGGGCTTTGTGTTGCTCACTGCATTCCCAGTACCTAAAAAGTGCCTGGCACATAGTAGGTGCTTATATAATACTGATCACTTTTTGGTCCTCTTTTCATGCTGCCTAGTAAAACTTACTCTTTGCTTCATGACTTACTCATGTGATGCCTTTTCACTTATGATGATCAACATGTTCATTTAAACATATTCCTTCAGGAGCCAGTTAATATGTGTTGAGTATCTACTGTGGTGCTGGGAATAAAGGTACAGGAATGTGCAGTTCGTATTCTGTCTCATAATGGGCCACTGAGTCTCCAGGGTAGCTTGTACTTAAAAGCAGGGAATGTCTCTATACATTTTTTTTTTTCCTGAATAGTCAAAAATAGGCAAAAGTTCTATCTGATGCTTTCTTGATTCTTGTGGAAGAGAGAAATAGCATGTACCAAATAAGTGGGAAAAAATGAGCAAAAGGAGAGAGTATGACTTAAGTAAAATAGCTCATGACTTACTAAAGGAATTGCAAAACAAGCCAAGGAAGTCATACTCATCACATAAAAGACGCTGGTACTGCCCCCTCACATCCTCCCCCACCCAGTGATAATTTGAAAGCCCGTTAACCTCATTTGAACTGAGATTGAACAATCACCTCAAACTCCAATCTCAATAAAAGCACATATATCACAGGTAACCCGCTGCTGCTCCAAGTTTCAAAGCACCTTTAATACATGTTTATATTCAATTTGGGTATTTTGTTCTTGATGTGCTCTGATCTTCCAGTTTTACTACACCCCTGGGAAAAAAAGGGAAATTGTGTTTTTTATGAGACAGCTAATTTTCAGTTAGTAGAGTTAAGAAGAGAATCTTATAAACTTTTCTTCCTAAGCACATACCTATACCTTTGAGAGAACCTTAGCTCATTGCATACTCGGGAAAAGAACACAATATTCTGAAGGAGTCCAACCTGAAGGTGCCAACACTTTACTTCGGGTATTTAAATGTTGAGGGTTATCAGCATTGCAAGTGATGCAAGAAAGGTGATGGAGTCATCAGGTGTCTTCATCGTCCTTGTTGACCAGATCTGGGCTGGTTATGGGGTAGGGATGGGAAGTCCCTCCCTGGTAATAATGTAGACTGTATTGGTATTCACAACTTGCCAACACCATCAATATTGACATGCAAGATTGTAAAGGCAAACGTTCTTTAAATGTGGTTTCTCTTCTTATTTCTCCATAGTACTCAGGGGACACCTTTGGTGATTCAAAGCAGATGACTTAATATGATTTTAACATGCTGAGAAACTCTTCCCCCTACCCTTGACTGCCACTGTTTTAGTACAAACCTTGTTGCAAAAAATGCCAAGAGTAGGGGCTTTTCTACCTTCTCTGTATCAAGGCTAAAACGTAATGGTTTAAATGGTTAAAACCAATCTCCTTCTCTTTCTTCATATATACACATACACATATATACATACCTATATACATATGTATATTTACATATGTGTGTATAGATATGTGCATGTATATATATGTAAAATTTTATTTTCAGAGCAGTTTTAGGTTTTTACAACAAAACCAAGAGAAAGGAAATCTGTATTTATTAATAATAAGAAAAGCGCCTTGTAGTAGGTTCCTGGGGTTCTGTACCAAGGTCCCACAAATTTGGTGACTTCAAACAACAGACTTTTATTCTTTCAGTATGGAGGCTGGAAGTTCCAAATGCAACAGGACTGTGCTCCCTCTGAGAACTTTAGGGGAGAATCTGTTCTTTGCCTCTTCTAGGCAAACACTAGAAGTGTTGGCCACAACACTCCAATCTGCCTCCACGGTCACATTGCCTGCTCCTCTTCCATGTTATCTGCCTATCACTCATTCTTATAAGGACACATCACTGCATTTAGGCCCTGCCTAGATAATCCAGGGTGAAATGGGGAAATCTCTTCATTTCAAGATCCTTAATTTCATTCCACCTGCAAAGACTTCTCTTCCAAATAAGGTCACATTCAGAGGTTCTTGAGATTAGGGTATGCACATATCTTAGTGGAGGACCCCTATTCAACCCAGTATACATCAAATATTTATTGATCTCTGTGTGTTCCTAAAGACAGTCTTGCTAGCAGTTTTTAAATTAACATTCTGTCCTGAGCCTTCATAAATCATAACTCCTTTGGGTCTCGAGAGCTGCCAAAGATAAGACTAGATTAAAATTCTGAAAAGGAGAATGGCTTATAGAAGGAGTTAGAAACTCATAAACAATAGTCAGATCAGAGGCAGGAAATTAACATTGGTTAAGTATCTTCTGTCATTCACTTCCAAATGTGGTCTCGTTCAATCGTCATTACAAATCTATGATGTACTTATTTTAAACCATACTCTGTAAGTGAGGAAATGATGCTCAAGAGGCTGGGGAACATTCCCAAATCCCAGCAGCTACTTAGGGCAGAATGGGGATTCAAAGGCCAAACCCCAGCTCATATCTCACCAAACCTGCTTCCTCTCTTGCCAGGAGAGGGGGCTTCTGGGTGCATCTGGGACCTCCGAACCAACTGTGTCCTCCCCATGCTGGGGTCCCCGGTAAGGAGAAGAGGGCAGAGCTCTTAGGGCTTTGACAAAAGTTGGGTCCTTGGTCCAGGGCTAATAGTTCCTGGATTTTATATTAGGATAGGAGAGGAAAGAAAGAATTACAACCAGTATTCCTCTCTGCCGTCCGTCTTTATGAACGATTACTATCATTGTATCTCCCTAACTAGAAAACTGAACAGGAAGGACAGGCCTGAAATATCCAGCCGTGATTTTTCCAGAGGATTGAGCGAGGATGTGTAAAGGTACCAGCATGATAATTTTGTAGTCAGTTTCTTCTTCAAAGAATCAAAACCAAAACAAAACAAAGCCCAAAAGGCAATACGTACGTGTGTGTGTGTGTGTGTATGTGTGTGTGCAAACTAATTATAACACTTCAGATTTTAAAATGAATAAACATACTTTGGACAGTTAAAAAAAAGCAAATACAACACACAAGAAGATAACATAGTTTTGTTTTTCAGAATTAACATTGAAACACGAATCTTGAACGTCTTTTCATTGGGTAAGAAAAGTTTTTCATTTGAACTACCAAGAAGTGGAGAGAGAAGTTCTTCTATGGTCAAATGTTCTAACTTCATTTTTCCTCTTACCTCCTCATCTTAGAGATAACTGAATAACATCAGCATCTAGCGTTTGAAGGTAGCATCCTTAATAGGAGGAGGACAGTTCAACCTGCCTGAGAGGGACTTCTGTTTAATGAGAAAGTCCCCAGTGGCCCAGCCTTTGGTAAGAGCTGCGTTTCCTGCTAGATGGAGGTTAAATGTTTGGAATTACTGAGCAGCTTTCTCTTTGTGACAATTATTAGGCAGAGTAGCCCATTTTTAATTAGACTTAAATGTATGAATCACTAGTGGCTTAATGACACACACGATTTAATTATCAGGCCCTTCATTTGTTCTGGAAAGCCTCGGACTATTCCTGGGGTCCTTGGTGAGGACATGTAAAGACTGTGGGATTTACAGATTCGAGTTCTTCTGTAGAATCTTGTAGGTAAAGACACCATCTTATTGAATGTCTCCTTATAGGCAGGACATACTGTTAATGCCTTGAGGGGCTTGGATACCCACAAAAGGACAGCGTCCCATAGGTTGGCCTGCTTCCTCACCCTCCTGGGTCCAGTTCCTAGGAGTATCTCACTTTTCATCTGGATGCTTGTGCAGGTGTCAACGGAAGAGTCCATCAAGGTGGGTTTTGATAAACCATGGAAACTTCCAGGCATATTCAAATCCTATTCGTGGCTTCTTCAGGAGAAAGGGCCTTTGGGAACCGGAGAGATGTAATGGTGGAATGACAGACATGGCGCTCATGCTTTCTGGCAGGAGAACCTGCGTGGGGAGCCTCCTCTAACTAGAAGCTGACTGAGCCAGCTGTGCCCATGACTGAAATGAATGTTTCACACCTGGTCCATGAGAAAAGGACTCTGGTCATTTAAGTCATCTTCACACAACGTATGATCATCGGTGTCCACAAATCCCAAGGGGAAAAATTCCTTCATAAATAGAGTCTCTATTCCTGTGGCTGAAGGTACTCTCTCGAACCATCACGCACAGGGCTGGGGCAAGCTCAGTCTCCTAGAATCTATGGCTATTGGCTAGGATGAGGGTGTCTTCCCAAGTTGGAAAAATCATCCTAAGACATTACTATACTTTTAACGAATATTGTATAGGCAAGTATGTCATTGAGAGGCTATTTGCATTTAAGACAGTAGATTCATTTAGTAATAATAATAGGTAACATGTATGGAGAAGTTATCTGGTGTTAATCTTTTCTTCCAACAACCCTATTATGAGGTATTATTATCCCCCTCTTACAGATGAGGAAACAGACACAGAGAGGTTAAGTAACTTGTGGAAGGTCACACAACTGATAAGTAGTAGAGCTGGTTCCAAAGCCCATACTCTTAACCATACATAAGGCTAAAAATTCACACACATAATCCATCCATATGATTCTTACCATTAGTTGCATAACTGATTTTGCCAAAGGGACAGAGGCTGTGAACAAGGGTAACATGGACAGCAGGGAGGTACTAGAGCCTAGTAGTCCAAAGCATGGCCTCCTGGGTCAGACAGATATTTGCTGATACCCCGGGTCCAACATATACAGCTCTGGGAGTTTGGGCACACTACCTAATATTGTGGGACCTAAGTCTGCTTATCTATAAAATGGGAACAGTAAAGGTATAAGTTTGTACTGGTTATATGTGATAACTATGATGGTACCCAATGTTTATTGAATGTTTATTTTTGTATCAACTATAAGATGCATAGAAGTGATTGGCTTCCCCCTTGGCAGAAGATAAGCATTTACATAACTGCTATTATTATTTTCTTACTACACGTTAAACCCATTTTGGCAAACTTCAAGGGATCACATAATACTTCTTTTGGTATACGGGACTTCTGACTCATTGAGTATGGTTCTTAATAAGTCAGCCAGGGATAGAGTGTAGAAATCTCTTTTGTTATGTGCAATTTCACCTATAATTTATTTTCCATTTTAATCTAATGCATAATTGAACACACTTTTTAGAGTATCACATTCTGTATTGCTTCTATTATTTTCAGGAATACTTTGTCTTTGTCAGAGGGTATTACTAAATCTAGCTAAATCTCCAACTTCCTGAGAACCTGATAAACAGGCTCATTTTTCTTCACAGATTAGTAAGAAGAAGGGAATTCGCTTTGAATCCTGATTCTTATCTACAGTTTAGGGGGGAAAAACACAGTTAAAGCAACTTGAAACCATCCCCATAGTTCCCTCCTGGGCAAAATGATGGGGTAACAGGGCAGTGGTCAGGGCTGCTCAGGAGCTGCAGTAACAGATTTTATTCTAATTCACCATCCATTCTTGGCAAGAAGTACTTTCTACCTTTTGAACTGTCAGATTCTTGGGCTGAGCAAATTGGGTACAGCTTTTTGATTACGCGTTCAGTTCCTTCCCAGCTTACAAAGTGATTTCACATTAGCAGCATGATTCATTCGTCAAGGGGCGAGCCATCCTAAGGCACAAGGCGAAATTTAGAGGCAGCCCCAAGGTGTGAGCGAAAAGCACCGCAGAATTACAGATATAATGAAACTGGGTGAACCTGCCTTTACCTGTGTCCTAGATACAAAAGGTGCTCATCTGATAGCTTGGAAAGCCTGGCATCAGCACCCCATTTTACTAGGGGGGCTTCTGTTTCTACATTTCCAGGTCAGGGAGCCCCATTTTTTTTAGTAAGCATCACAGTAACTAGAACTGTACCCCTTAAAAAAAGGTAATCAAGTTTAGGTCACTATCATCAAGTGTCAAGCATGGTCTCTTTTTTTTTTTTTTTTTTTTTTTTAAAGATTTTATTTATTTATTTGAGACAGAGAGAATGAGATAGAGAGCACATGAGAAGGGGGAGGGTCAGAGGGAGAAGCAGGCTCCCTGCCGAGCAGGGAGCCTGATGCGGGACTCGATCCAGGGACTCCAGGATCATGACCTGAGCCGAAGGCAGTCGCTTAACCAACTGAGCCACCCAGGCGCCCTCAAGCATGGTCTCTTGATCGGGGTCACCCTGAAACCAACTAGTTGGGTAACATTTGCTGTCTTCTTTCTGGTTAGTGCTTCTAAACCCTGCTGTCTTATTGTTCCCCTCCAGTGGCTCCCAGAGGCATTTGATACTTAAATGTTCTTCCTGTGTCCTTCTAGCAAAACCAGCTCTTGCTAGTATCTTCTTAAGGCTCTGATTCTTTCTCACTCTGTGAGAGACCGCATCCTTGAGGAAAAGGCTAGGAGACATGTGACAGAGAAGCAGCTGGATCAGAAGACTGGAAGTCAGAAGATTGGATTTTAGATCTGCTGTCTGGTGGGCATGTCACTCACCTGTCCACCCTGAGCCTTGGTTTCCTTATCTGTCAAGTGGCTAGATTGGAGAATCTGGATTTTTATAATTTACAGGATCATGGATCATTAGCGACATTCATTCTAGAGAAGAGGAAAACAATGTGAAAAAAAAAATTCCAACTGATGTCCTGCAATCCTAACAGTGAGAATTAGACTCTAAACTCATGAGGGAATGTTTAGAGGGGTCGTCACGCCATCCCTAAATGTACATCTCATCACAGCATGGGGATGGGGAGAAGAATAGGCGTGAAATCTGTGTCTTTTAAGTGAATGCTCATTACCTTCAGGATTCTTACCACTGTTTTTTGAAGGAGATATTATCCCTGATGCACAGGTGGGGAAATTGACAACAAGCAAACAACAAACAAACTTAAGACTTGCCCAAGGCCACGCTGCTAGTAAGGGGCAGACTCTATCCCCACTCCCTTTCTCTGCTGCAAGACTGGTCCTGAGCATCATATACGATTGAAAGGTAATTCTGAGCAAATTCCCGCTGTTCTAGAAGCAGGAAGTCCCAGTTGCTCTGTCTGCCATTCCCAAAAAATTTTTTTAGTGTTCAAAGAGCCTGGATATCTCTAAACTTTGGAGTGCCGCATGAAGTATGGAGCTGTACCTGAGACGGTGCTAAAGGAGCATATCTTCCCTGGGCCAGCTTTACCCACAGCTGAGCAGCGGATGACCAGTCAGTGCTGCTGAAAGAGTGTGGGAAGGTCTTCTATTGCACTCTGGCCCTTTCCTGCTACAGTGGCCAGTGTGTCCTGATTTATCTGGGATGTTCCTTGCTGTACAACTGAAATTCCCAGGTCCACGAACACCTCAGTTCTGGGCAAACTGGGATGGTTTGGTCACTCTACAGTTTCCTAATCTTTGAATTTTGGCAACGGGGAGGACAAGCCTTCTACTTCATACAAATAAATGAAATCATATTTCTGCCTGTTGAGATGTTATCTCACCAAATGTGGAGGTTATGTTTGAGATCATCTGCTGTAAAATAGAGATGTCTGTGGAGTATGCAAAATTCATTCTGGGGCTTTGGGGCAGGAGAACTCTCAAATGAGCCACAAAGCTGAATACAGCAAGAAGCCTCATGATTATTGGCTGGGAAATGCCATGGATACATAAAAGCAATGAACAAGGATTTCAGACAAGCTCCAGATGGACACTCCAAATTGCAGAGTTGATTTGCAAACGTCTTCTCACCTGGGTAATTCTGCTGGATAAGAATGAGGCGAGTAGCCACCGAGAGCTGTTTATCTGACCAGGAACTAATGGTTAATGGTTCTCCTCAGCCAACCCGGGAAAGTCAGGGAGTTAAGATTTTAAAGTGCAAACTCTAACTTAAATGTTAGAGTAAGAGCACTTACAGAATGATTGGCCATGCCCTTGTTATGACAGAAAGAAGGAACAAGGAGTCCCAGAATTTGTGTAATAGAAACGAGGACCTTCTAGAGAGAAGAAAAGAAAATTGGCATTTCTTAAATACCATGCCAGGCATTTTATATATACTATATTATATATACTCCTTTTCTATCACTGTTCCTGCTCCCCTTCTGTGTCTTTGGTATAGATGGGGAAATTGAGGCTCAGACCCAAGGAGAGGTTAAAGGCTTGGCCAAGTTCATCTTGCTGTCTGATTCCATGCTTTATTCCCTATACTAACTGGAGGCTGGGACACACACAGAATGAACTTCATTAGTTTGCCTGAGGCTCGCCCTGGGTTTAAAGGAATTCCCCGTTCATTTTTGTGACTAGGGAAGCCTTCGGAGGGACAGTTTGTTTGTACAGTTTCATCTGTCAGGGGGCAACATAAACACAGATGTGGATACCAAAAACCAAGTGTGTTCAGATAGCATCTGGTGCTACTGGAAGGTCAGGAACCAGTGCTTAAGGACAGCCAAGCAAAGCTCCCCGGGGGGCCCATAAGTGGGGGTCCCAAATATGATGGAGCATCAGAAAAGGTGAGGGGGGTGCGGCCAACAACACCCTACTCTCACTCTCTGGAGATTCTGATTCAGTGGGTCTGAGGCAGAACAGAGGGTGAAAGTTTAGCAAGCTGTTTTAGCCACTGCCCGATTTGGGACGGACTGATTTACAAGACAAAACACAGAACCCAGAAAATGAGGCTTGCGTCCTATTTCTTGCTCAGCTACAGGCTATCTTCTGAAGGACAGTTTGTTTGTTTGTTTGTTTATTTATTTGAGAGAAAGAGAGAGAGAGCACGAGCATGGGGGAGAGGGAGAAGCAGGCTCCCCGCTGAGCCAGGAGCCCGACGCGGGGCTCAATCCCAAGACTCAGGGATCATGACCTGAGCCAAAGGCAGAAGCTTAACCGACTGAGCCACCCAGGTGCCCCTGAAGGACAATTTTAAGTCTTAAGTGTCTTTTGTGATGGTGAGAATGGATAAATTGCCCCCACAGGTGGCCAAGACATGGCATAGCACTCATTTAGCATCTCCGTGCCTCAGTTTCCCCAAACGCATGAGGAAATGATATCTGAAAGTTCTCTTCTGAAGTCTCGTGAAGTTAAACACATAGACTATTAGGAGCTCTTGGGAGGAGAGAGATTCCAGCTGGTATTTTTAAAACAGCACTTTATTGTAGCAGTTAAATGGAGTGCCACTTTTTGTTCTTGATCGTTTTGAAAAGAAGATACAGTTCTTGAGTCATGAAGCCCATAAAAATGTCTTAAATTATTCATGTGAAAATTACTTGGAACCCAGTGCATCATTCCCCTGTGCTCTCAGGGGAGAGCAGCCCGCAAGACTCCTCGCCCACCCCATAGACGTGTTAATGTAGCCCGGAGTCTGTCCTCATGGTTAGAGGGACCAATTGTCAATCAGTTCTTGGGAGTTCTAATTCTCATTCAGGGGTTGATACAGGAAGCCTTAACAGGGTCCCTGGTGTGGAAATGGACATTTTTTCAAGTTCACCTGGAACTTGAAAACTACAAGGTATTTAAACTGTGGTCCGTTACCCTCTTCTCCCCCACACCGATAAAATATCATTTATCCTATGCCCAAAGATGCCCAAAGTCCTGAACAAAGAAGGTGATAGCACTTAGTGATGCAGTTTAGCAATGAGTCTTTGGGGAAATGCATCCAGCAAAGAAAAATTATTTCCCTGCTGCGGTGAGACCTGGGGTCTGGAAAAAAGAACAGTCTCCCTTATCAGCTGGCTGGGGGAGGGTGTGCAGGGAGAAGGACACCCAGCTTTATGTCAAAGTCGGGGCTGTTATGACCTGGCTGGGGAAGACCAGGGCTGGGTGTAAGGGGCAAGGATAGGATTGTCGGCACTTCGGTTTTGAGTTGGAGACTTTCAGGTAAGAGGAAATGGTGCTTCAGGAAATGGGAATGGGAGGATGCAGTGAGTTGAATGGTGGGCAAAGATAGGTCTATTGGAACCCGTGAATGGGAACTTATTTGAAAAAAGAGTCTTTGCAGATGTATTTATGTTAAGGATCTAGAGGTGAGATCATCCTGGATTTGAGTAGGCTCTAAATCCGATGGCAAATGTTCTTAGAAGAGAAGAGAGGAGAGAAGAGAAGACCCAGAGAAGACTGCATGATAATGGAAGCAGAGATTGGATTCTGCATCCAGAAACTGGAAGAAGCAAGGAAGGATTCCCTCCTAGAGCTTTTGGAGTGAGCATCATAATATCAACAGCTTGATTTTGGACTTCCAGCCTCCAGAACTGTGAGAATAAACTGTCATGTGAAGGCACCCAGTTTGTGGTAATTTATCGTGGAGCCAGAGAAAACCAACGAGAGGCTCCAATTTCCACCTCTAATCCTCACCTGTCCTCTGACCTGCTTGCCCAACTTCCTGCTGCATATTCTCTCTTTTTCTCAAAGGCAACTGAACACAATATGCCCCAACCCAAACTCATCACCCTTCACCACCTCTCCCCCCCCAAACCTGATCCTTTTCCAATATTTGCCATCTTGGTGAATGGTTCTACACAAGCTAGAAATGTAGGTACCGTCCTTCATAACTAACTCTCTCTTCCTTTCCATTTCCAATTTGTCACCAGGTCCAATGATTTTTTTTTCCATCTAAATCTCTCTCAAATCTGGCCATTATGGTTTAAACTCCCATCATCTCTCACCTGGACTATTGCTAGGGTCTCTTCACTTGTCTTCTACATCAATCTTGCCCCCATGTTCCATTCTCTATCCTATAGCCAGAGATACTGTCTCGAAAGGCAAGCCTGTTAATGGTGTTCTCCTGCTTTTCAGGACCCCACCCCCAACCCTAATTGCTTGAATGATAGAAAACAAAGAAGCAAGCAAACAGAGGACAACTCCTGAATATTGGCTGCAAGGTTCTGCATGGACCTTGAGACCTTCTTGGCCTCAAAGCTCCCTCCCTCCCAACTTTCTCTGTCCCAGTGACACTAACTTCTTTTAATCTCTCCTACTTGCCCACGGACGGTCCTTTCTACCACAGGGCCTTTGCACATACTTTCCCCACCCTCTTTGCCTAATTGACTTCTATTTATCCTTCAGATCTGAGGTCAATACTTCCCTGGCCTTCTTGACAAAGCAGATCCCCTAATCTTCTGTCCTGTGTTGGATACTCCTCTCCTCCTTAGCACTGGCCCCATGAAAGCTTTCATCTTGGTTTTGAGGTAGTGGGGTATACCTTTTTATTGTATGTTAAAAGGGACTTCTACCTCATTGTCCTCCTGTCACTTCACCAAAACCTGCAGGTACTTTCGATAATTAGGTGACTTTGGGAGGCCTCGCTACTGCTGAACAGGAAAAAAGGACTTGATGCCTGCCCTTTCTACCAATTCTTTAGCTGGTATTCTTGGAATACAACTAGTGACTCAGTAAAGCCCTTTGAAGTCTTGGCATGCAAGTCTGCAAGCAGTAAGATTCAGAAACAGGATGCCAAATGGGCCGAAGATGGTTTTCCTGCATCAAAGGTATCTCCTTTCCCCTATTCCACAAATGGCAGAGTCCTTCAGGTTAGCAGACTCCTCCTCCCCCAGGCCAACTCCCACTCTTTGGCAATTTCGTCAGAATTACTGTGATCAAGAAAACAGCTGCTAGGTGGCACCCTGGAAGTTGGAAGATTTGAAGTTTGATGGAAGATTTTTTTCTAATGTTATGTTTCTGAAAATCAATGTGCACATACGATGTGGTGGTGTCTTTTTCCCTTCAAGAAAAGCTATTTTTAAACTGACAATGCAGTTTGGATTTGATGGAGTCTCAGCACCCTGTCCAATAAGGATGAGAGGCTAGCAGGCCCGGGGGAGGGCGGGGGGCGGTGGTGTTGTCGGGCCTGCTGAGGGTCAGAGGCGGTCTGGAGGGTACTGATCTCCTGAGCTGGACAGCAGGTGCAGTGGAAGGTGAGCCGGGCTGCGCAAGGAACACTCTGGCACTCCTGTCATTACGCAAATAAATCACAGCTTTGCCCCTCATCTGTAAGTGTCTTTTCTAGTATTACGTGACTTTACATTTTGATCAGAAGTTATTCCTTGCGTGTCCTGCCTCCCGCTCCAAAAGCTACACATTTTTGAATTTTCTGGCATGGCGTGTGCTAACAGGCCTTAGGAGCGATACGATAATTTTCCCCCTTACCTTCAAAAAACCAAATAACTGGGAATTTCAACAGTTCATCTGCCAAACCACATCTCCGAAGCTGCTTCTCAGACTCAGAAAGGACAAAAATACTTCGACAGACCGCATAACCCATTTTAGTGTCTGGGAAACGTGGGCCCAACAGGCAAAGTTTGCCATCGCGCGAAAGGTGCGCGCTCATCTGCTTGTAGGTTTTACGAAACACAGCACCCACCCCGAGATTCCCAAAATACCGCTCGTCAGACGCTGGGGGGCACCCGTGAGTGGCAGCAGCAAGGCTCTCCGAGTCGGTAACTCTGTCTCCGCGCGCCCCCCCCTCCCGCCCCGAAAGCTCGGCCAGGCACCTGTCACCCAGCGGCGGGCTCCACGGGGCTCACAGCCAGGGTCTTGGGCTTGCTGGGGGTGCCACCTCTTCTCCATTTGCCCTGTTCCCACACCCACTCTCTGCCCTTCTCTGCTCGCTCGGGGCCTGAGAAGGCCCCTCCCGGAGAACTGAGAACTGCATCACCTGGGCGGCCTTGTCTGCCGCCTCCCGCTGTGCTCGGCTGATGGGGAACCGTGCAGGGGCCCGGCGGTGGGAGAAGAGAGAAGTCAGCATGCTTGCCCCCGCTCTGTGCTGAGGACACGACCATCCTCTGTGACTACAGCCCTCTCCTCAGGCCACCCGGGTTGTGTTGTCCCTGGAAAATGGTTTCTTTCCTTTTTTAAGATTTATTTGATAGAGACAGGGACAGAGACAGCGAGAGAGAGCACAAGCGGGGGTGGAGGGGGGAGGCAGAGGGAAAGGGAGAAGCAGGCTCCCCGCTGAGCGGGGAGCCTGAATGGGGGCTCAATCCCAGGACCCTGGGATCATGACCTGAGCCGAAGGCAGACGCTTAACCCACTGAGCCACCCAGGCGCCCCTGGAAGATGGTTTCTTTAGCTCTGCCCATACCTTCCTTAAAGTCTCTGCCGTGGAACCACCTGAATGGAATTCGGTCTCCTTCTGGGAGCTCAGCTGAGGGCGCAGCCTTCAACAGGGTTAGAGTCCATAGGCCTGAGTCCATGACGTTCCCCCCAGAACTTTGTTCATTGTCACTTCCTATCCCCACGGAGACCATTTCGTTACCTACCCAAGCAGGACAAAGGGCAGAAAATGGAGGTTTTCCTTTGGGCCCTTCTGCCCCCGTCCCCCTTTTCTCTCTGGTGGTCTTTCCCTGCCCCCCAACCCCAACCCTGCCCCTCCCCTCCTACCCCTCAGCTTCTGAACCTGCCTCTCAGGCTCCCAGCACTTTCCTCTCCCACTGAGCTCTCACCTGGGAAAGTAGATTTTTTTTTTAAAAATTTTTTATTGTTACGTTAATCACCATACCTTACATCATTAGTTTTTGATGTAGTGTTCCATGATTCATTGTTTGTGTACAACACCCAGTGCTCCATGCAGAACGTGCCCTCTTTAATACCCATCACTAGGCTAACCCATCCTCCCACCCGCTCCCCTCTAGAACCCTCAGTTTGCTTCTCAGAGTTCAGAGTCTCTCATAGTTCGTCTCTGGGAAAGTAGATTTTTAGTGGGGCAACCAGAAGAAGGCTCTTATCACCCAC
Source organism: Phoca vitulina (assembly GCF_004348235.1). Lineage (NCBI taxonomy): Eukaryota > Metazoa > Chordata > Mammalia > Carnivora > Phocidae > Phoca > Phoca vitulina. The sequence continues at coordinate 15,855,873 of NW_022589734.1, forward strand.
CCTTTCTTTTTTCTCTAGCTTCTGTTTTATGGGGTGAGGCCCCATGTAAGGAAGTTCCAGCAGCCCCTGGGGGTGGTGTCCATCCCTCCCATCTGTCCCTTTCCCGCATTCTCAGCCACTTCCCCATTGTGGCTTTTTGCTCCCACTTCCCCACTCCCTCCCCTTTCCCACTACCTCTTTGTCCACCTCTGTCTGTGCCCTGTTGCTTCTGAAGCTGTCATTCATCCCTGAACACAGTGGCCATGGTCCTACTGCCTTTGGATTAGAGGACAGTGCCCTTGGATGGTGTCGTGGCTTGTCTTCCTTGTCTTGTCTCTGGTTTCTTCTCAAGAGGATGCAGACCACCCTCCGTTCCCAGAACATATCTCCCCTCTTCCTGCCATCGCTGACACTCTTCCCTCCCCATGGAATGTTCTTTCTCAGCAGGTTGAAAGCCTGATTTTGGCTCCCCTTGGAAGCCTCTTTGTCCATGACGTCTTCTCCAACCTCACCAGCTGCAAGCAAGCTCCTCCTGCTCTGGGCTCCCACCTTACGACGCTCCCATTAACAAACTGTGAGTTCACCAGGCCCATCCACTTGTTTCCTCTGAACTAGCTGATCAATAGGAAATTAACTCCTGCAGGGAAAAGTCATCTGACTTGGAATTGGGAGATGGGGCTCTGAGGTCAACCTGCGTATGAACTTTGGAAATCATTTGATCTTTCTGGATTTATGCTTCCTCAGCTATAAAATGAAGTGGTGGAACTGGGTCTCCTTGAAGGTCTGCACTAGCACTAAGACTCTAGAACTTTCCATCAGACTTCCCAAGTCTAGCTGTGAAGGTACATTTATCTTCTGTCCTTGCTTCTGCCTCTTCTGTGAAAGGGATGAGACTTGGACAACTGGGCATCATTTTAGTAGCCATAGGGCTACCCAGTGATGGAGAGGGCACTACAGTCATGGGTGACAGCATGGGTTTGGGTGACCAGGTTGGACTTTGAATCCAGCTCTGTGCATTTTAACTCTGCACACTTGGGCAACTGTTTAACCTTTGTATACTTCAATTTTCTCATTTACAAAACAGAGATCAAATAGCATTTACCCCACAGGGTTGGTGACAGGTTAAGGCAAACAACTGAATGAAAGTCCTCAGTCTGCCCCATAATAAGCACTCAATAAATGGAAGGATGGGCGGTGGAGACCTGCCTCCTCCCAAACAACCTGCAGAAGATGTTTAACCAGGAGAGAGACTCAAGCGTATGGTTCTCAACTGTGGATGCACTTTAGACTCATCTGGGGAGCTTTGAAAACCTTGCATCACCTGGGCCCCAGTTCCAGCGAATAGAAGCAGAGTGTCAGGAGAGGGGGAGCTCTGGCATTAGTATTGTTGAAGAAGCTCTCCAGGTTACGCTAATTTATGGTCAAGACTGTGAACCATTGTTCTAATGAGGCTGTAACTGACCCCAAGAGAGGAAAATCCACCTGTTGAATAACTAATTCTTAAGTCATGCTTCAGAAAAATTTGAGTGACTTGGGAAAAGAAGGCTCTGCTTTCCCAGGTCAGGGTCAGTAATTAGATTTCCTTACCTCTTCCCAGTAGGTCTGAATATAGAGCTACCTGCCTGGCTAGGAGTGGCACTTATGAAATGACTAGTGACTCATCCTTCTCAACATCTGAAGTCCAACGAGCTAGGAGAGCTCAGTCAGGAAACGTTCAAGAAAAGGAAGTGCCTAACTGTCCAAGGCTGCTGAGAAGTACATTGATCTTTGGATCTGCATCATGGGGGTTTTTGTATGATAAGGAATTTGGCTTGTCTTTGTCTTGGGTTCCCCGCAGGGAGACTAAACCTTTGGAATTGCCCAACTGCCAAGGATGTCTTTGTTATTCATGGTGGGCTCCTAGATAACTTAAGCTAATGACATGACTCAGGTAGGGGCTGGCCATGCCAGGAAGACTGATCATGTGATCAGAGATTGGGGCTTTGAGTCACATGGTACCAGCCTGATCTCCTGACCTTGGGGAGTGGAGAGCAGCCGGAGACTGAGTACAATCATGTGGCCACTGATTGAATCAACCGTGCCTACTGGTGAGGCTCAGCAGAATGTCCTGGTTGGTAAACACATTGATGTGCTGGGAGGGTGATATGCTTTGATTCTACAGGAGGGGGCTCACAAGCTTGCTTTCAGGACCCTCCCAGTCTTGGCTCTATGTGTTTCTTCGTTTGGCTTGTTCTGATTTGTATCCTTTATAATAAAACTGGAATCATAAGCATAGTGCTTTCCAGAGTTCTGTGAGTCCTAGTCCTCATCAAAACTGAGTACTATGAGAACCCCTGAATTGGTAGCCAGTTGGTCAGAAAGGGGTCCTGGGGACCCCGGGACTTTGCAGCAGTCTTGTGGAGGACTGAGCTCCTAACTTGTGGGGTCTGCACTAACTCTATGTGGTTAGCTTCAGAACTGAATGCCAATATTGCAGGGGTTCCTTAGTAGCACTGTGAGTGGGAGTTCAATGGTATGGTAGGGGCGGAAGCTTGATTGTGGGGGGTTTAGAAGGAGAGGACTAAAGTAAGTGGGGATGCAAGTATAGACAAGTGCTTTGGGGCGTTTTATTGGGAAAAGGAACAGAAAAATAGAATGGTAGAATTATAGTGAACTCTCTCAAATGTTGATTATTAATTTATAGGGGAGTAAATTCCTAGACAGGCATTCAGAAGTGTTGTTTTGAAAGAGGCAGGTATGTGTTGCGTGGTCAGGATTAACAAGTTGTATGGATAGATAGTACCCTAATGGAGGAGAGGCAGAGGAGGAATATTGGGAAAGGCACAAGAGTTGGGATATTTGAATGGCACAGTTGATCTGAGGACAAAGGAAAGAGAGGTACAGGGCAGGGGAAAGCAGTGAGAAGAAATGGATCCAAAGGCAGGGATGGGAGGTGAGGAATGGGGAAGAGGAGGCCCAGACAGCAGATGGGCTCTGAGGGTTCCAAGCTCCAGAAAAACCCCAGCAAAAGAATCAATTTACAAGTGGATCAGCTGGGCTTCTCAGCTTTAACTGGCTATAGGGTGACCAAGAACGAGGAGTTTGTACTAAGTGGACTGTGAGTTTATGCCTCTCATATAGTATTCCCAGCATAGTACCTGGCCTGGAGTGGATGTTCAGTAAATGTTTGTTGAATTAATTGGAGTTTTAGTATGCTACCTACTTTGTCTATCCCCCCGACCATGCTTTTGGATCATCTATGTGGGAATTTTAAATATCAGGGCAATTTCCATTGGGTGGTGAATGTGCTCAAGAGTTGAAACTGGATCATCGTTTGCCAGGGATTTTTGAAAAGTAATATCCAAACATAGATGACCCCTCAAGTCTCTGCCAACAAAAGATTCTTTTGTTCCATGATCTCCATAGAGGCCAGGAGAAATCACAATGATGACAATAATTAGAATGTCAATAATTAACACACACTGCCTCCTTAGTAGTGCTTGGCACCGTGGTAAACCACTGGCATGCATTCTTTCATTTAGTAGTACCTATGAGGTAGGTGCCAATATTATACCCATTTTACAGGTTAGGAAACTGAGATATAGAAAGAATAAGTGACTTTCTCACAGTTGTCCACCTCTAAGTGGTAAAGCCCTGACATGAGCGCTATTTAATTACCAGCCCAGTGGTTCCACTTGGCTGCACATTGGAATCACCTGGGAGCTTTGAAAACTCCCTGTTCCTGGGTTACACTCAGACCAATGAAATCAGAGTGTCTTGGTGTTTGTTCAAAACCTACTTGGGAGTTTTCAGGTGTACCAGCCCCTTACTCAGAGGCCAGGGAGAAACCTCAGAAAGAGGTGGGCCACTCAAGATCGGTAGGTGGCAGGTTTAATAAGCAAGGAAACTTACATGTGAGGTTTGTCTTGGGTGGCCACAAGATGAGTAGATCTCCACACCCACCCTCTGAATCTTAAAGTTTATAAACAGGTCTTAACTGGGTTCAGTCACATATACCATCCAGATGGTCTCAGCAACACCTTAATCTCTCAAGGCTATGTCCTTGGAATAGCGCCCATGTGGGAAGAGTAGGCATAGCGTACCATTCCAAGGATGGGGGAGGGGTACAGAGCATCTGATTGCCCAGTTCCAGCTCCAGGGTCAACTGGTGGTCATGCCTTCTTGATTATCTCCTCCAACACTTGGGTGGGAGCCAGGTGTCAGTATTGTTTAAAGATTACTGGTGGATTCCAGCATGCAGTAAAATTTGGGAACTACTCAGTAGGCTATTGCTTTTCAAAAGTAGAGGCCAATGTAAGTAACAAAGTGTCCATTGATAGATAGATGGATAAAGAAGATGTTGTATATATTCAATGGAATATTACTAAGCCATAAAAGAGAATGAGATCTTGCCATTTGAGACAACATGGATGGACCTTGAAGGAACTATGCTAAGTGAAATAAGTCCGAGAAAAACAAATACCACGTGATTTCATTTATATGAGGAATCTAAAAAAAACAAAACAAACAAACAAAAGGCAGAATCAGCCTCATAAATGCAGAGAATAAACTGATGGTTGCCAGAGGGAAGGAGGGTGAGGGGAGTGGGGGAATGAATAAGTCATGAGGATGACAGGCACAGCATAGAGAATATAGTCAATGGTATTGTAATAGTGTTGTATGGGGACAGATGGGAGCTACACTTGTGAGGGTGGCATAATGTATAGAGAAGTTGAATTACTATGTGGCACACTTGAAAATAATGTAGCATTGTGTGTCAACTATACTTCAGTTAAAAAAAAAAAAAAACAAAAAAACAGAGGCCAGGTGCTTGACCGGGGCATGCAGAGGGGAATGCTCATCCTTTCCTGTTCCCTTAGGTACAAGGCAGAGCATCCTAGGGGGGAGCCATCCTGTGCTGAGAGAATGGCATTCCTTAGGTGGGGGTGGCAGGTTTCCCTTTTGGTTACAAGTCCTCATCCCTCTTCTATAGGATTGGGGGAGGGCAAGCTGAAATATTACAGAAGAGGGGATGAAATGGATATATGATTTATTATTGTATTTTTGTCATCATTCTATAATTTAGATGAACCAGAACAGTGTGTTCATTTTAATAAGCTAATTAGTACTGTGGGAGAGCCTCCCCCAGTGACTCATGGTTTTGTATTACATTAAATGTTAACTGCCAAGACCAGGAAGTTAAAAAAAAAAAAAAAAAAAGACACCACCCTCACTTTCCCTCTAATTGCCCCTGCAGGGAAATTGCTCAGCTTGAGCTGGATATTCCTGCTGAACAATTAGCCTATAAACTCAGCCTTGTAGTTTACAGAGTCCAGCCAGAAAGACCATAAATGACTCTCCATCAGCATGCATGTGAAGAAATTTGAAGAATAGGGCCTGTCTTGATTTTGTGGTGTAGCACAGTCAGGACATCTATTACGGCCAACAAAACAAAGCAGATGGCTGGAGGGTCATGGAAATCACAAGTCAGTTGGCACCATCTGTGACATTTCAGGGCCCTGAGTAGAGAATGGCTTTGGTGAGGGTGAGAGGTAATGTGCTAGATGACGTGAGACATAAAAATAATTCTTTGCAAAAAGCACATGATATCCACACTCAGGTGCAAGGCAGGTAATGTGGGTGTGACACACTCTGTCCCAGAGCAGCCTGGCCTCTTCCTGTTCTCACACATATGTTTGCCCTCTGTTATAATGGGGGAATTTTTATATTTCTGGAACCTTCTCTGGCAAGGCTAAACATGTCAGTGGGGGTGAGAGGTAGGCATGGAGTATACATCAGCTATCTATGTGGTAGCGTAGGGCAGACTTATCTTTTAGGATAAAGGAGGGGGCATTATCTAGTAGCATCTGTGTTAGTTTCTTGCTGTTGTCTGTCAATATACCACACATTTAGCAGCGTAAAACAACCCCCATTTATTAATTCACAGTCTGTAGGTCAGAAATTTGGGTGCAAGTGTTTGGGTTCTCTGCTCAGGGCCTCACAAGGCTGAAATCAAGGTGCCGGCCAGGCTGTGGTCTCATCAGGAGGCTCGACTTAGGAAGAGTCTGCTTCCAATGCTCATTCAGGTTGTTGGCAGAATTTAGTTCCTTGTAGCTATAGAACCCAGGTCCTATGTCCTTGCTGCCTCTCAGCTGGTGGCCACCTGTTTTCTTTATTCTGTGACCTTCTCCATCTTCAAAGGCAGTGGTGGAGGATGTCCTTCACGATTCAAATCTCTCTTGCTGAGGATAGTCCTGTCGCTTTTAAGGGTTACCTGATAAGATCAGGCCCCCTGAAGGTAATCTCTCTCTCCCTTTCTTAGGGTCAACTGATTTGGGACCTTAATTACATCTGCAAAATCCCTTCACAGAAGCACTTAGAGTAGTGTTTGGTCAAATGACTGGGAGAAGCTGTGTGTACACCAGGGGACAGTGGGATCTTGGACACCATCTAAGAATTCTACGCACAGAGCATCTTAGGCAAAGTTCCTGAAAGTGTGCTAGAGAGTGTGAGCAGCATATGTATCCATAGTGAGGCCATTTATGGGCACATCCCCATCCCCGAGGCTTTTTCCTCCACAATCCTTGGACACTACTGCTTGGTCTATGAGGATGGTTTCAGAATTGGCAAAGAAATCTTCACACACTTGTATTTGTTTTATGCATGGCTGATGGAAATGCTAACACCACCTCACTAAGGAGACCTAAGGCTGAGCTTTCCAATCCGTCTACTGAGGGACAAGGAGTGAGGGAGAAGAGCTGTTGCTGCTGCAGAAGGAGAAATGCAGGAACAATTTAAAGAAAACGGTTTTATGACACCTCCCACTTAGATATTGTGCATCACACACCAAAACAATGAGCTTTAAGACACATCTATCAGAGGACAGATTTTTAATGCATCTTTGAAAAAGGAAAGTCTGAGTCAATTCTTTACAGAGATTTCAGAGGTACACAAACAAATAAGGGGTGTTTGGGGTGGGTAAGGGGAGGATGTGGCAACTGAAGGGGCTCCAAGTCACAACTCTGCCAAATGCCTGTGGAATTTCTGAACACATTTATTCATCCTTGATTCACTCACTTATTAAACGCCAGACATTTGGCTAGACGCTGGTGTACAAACGTGCTCCCTCCCCTCAAAGAGCTTGCTTTAGTGGGAGAAACCAGGACTGGGGCTGACAGTCCTGCATTTCCAAGAGGCAGGCAATGCTAATGCTGCTCATGCTTTTTGAAACTACTGGCCCATGCATGCTGTCATTCACCTCTGTGGATGGCGCCTGCAAAGGGTTAACAAAGCATCAGCCAGGTTGGTCATTTTTACAATGGTCGTTGATGAATTTGGCCTTGGAGGCAACTCACTAGAGTGAAGAATGGCTACCCAGAGGAAAGGGCCAGAAGTTTTGCTCCAGGGTCATGAGTGGTTAGGATTTCAGGGAGGCTGTGATCGAAGAGGAAGCCATTTGCCCGCCTGCGACCTCCCATGTCCCATGTGTTGGTGGCAGAGCAAAAGATAAAGCACTCAGCATTACCCAAAGTGACTCGGGAGGTGATTAATACTCGGAGCTCCCGGAGCAGAAAAGGTGGGCATGCAAGATGCAATTAAGATGATAAAGAACCCCGAGAAGCAGTGCTCAGCAGCAAGCTGGGGACGCTAAGCTGACGATGAGGAGAGCTACTGCCCGTCTCTGGCTCTGCCGAGACTGCTTATGAGATCCAGAGATGGGGTTCATGATTCTGCCAGGCTCATCAGGATGGAGAAAACATGTAATTGGGAAGGTTATTCTCAAGATGTGGGCATTTTTTTGTCTCCCTCCCTGGAAGGCTGGAGCTCCAGCAGTCCCCGATAATGATGCTGATGAGGGTTTTGCAGTGGGTGGTGGGCGGAAAAAGCGATTTGGTTGAAATTCTGACTGTGTCTGGCTCGGCTAGTAATTGATAGAGGGAAGTAAATGACCCGAAGAAGGTACTCAGTGTGATTCATAAGTCTTGTGTGAAATGCTATGGCAGCCCAGGCTACATCCATGGGGCCGGCCCTGCCATGCGGGAGAAAATCATTTCTAGTGCTGCTTCGCCTCCCCTTTCTGTGTTCCTTCTGCTATTCGGACCCTTTGACCTCTCACCAGGGCCAGGTAGAAGCTCCTATGCATTATAAAAACTCTCATTCCTTCCGCAAATTGTTGCATAATAAATTATTTAGATACCAAATGACCAAATGGTGATTTAACACATGTATTAGGGAAATGTCTTAACTCCAATAAACAACCCTATCATGGAGGAAGGGAAGCGGGCAGGTGGAACAGGTAATGCCTTTGGCCCTTCTGGGGTCCCCTGGCAGATTAATGAGTCAGATTTCCAGGGCAAATGAGCCATCCGAGCATGCCTTTACTGATGGTGTTTTTAGCAACAATAGCTACCACTTACGTTGATAGTAATAATAGCTAGCCCACGCTGTGGCAAGCGCTAGTTGTTCTCTTTTTAAATTTTCCTAGCAACCCTTTGAAGAAGGTCTTTCTTATCATCCCCATTTTGTAAAAAGGGAACAGAAAGCACAGACAAGTTTAGGAACTTTCCCAAGGTCATTTGGCCAGTAAGTGGCCAAGGCAGGATTTGAAACCAGATGGTTAGACTCCAGAGCGCTCACATGGAGCCTCTATTCTACCTGCCTGAAGTCGCCCCCCACACCTGTCTTCCCTGCCACAGGTCTGTGCACACATCGTTTCCCTGTCCCTCATTCCCCTGTCCTTTCCCCCCCAAGGGCTGTGACTTTGTTTGTCTTATTTCCTGGATTGGAAGGATCTAGAAGAGTGTGGGGCACTGACTGGAAAATGCTTGTATGTTGAATAAACGAAGAAACTCATTGAAAATTTCAATAGGGATTTTTTTCTATCATTGAATTGTTTAACATTTCCCACTTGAGCCAGTAAGTCGTTAACAAATGTTACCATCACGAGTGCCTGATGTTAAAAAGAGTTGGCCTATAAGTTTTTGACTATAGAAGCGTCGAACAGATGCTCATGTTTATAAGAGGGAAAAGATCTTTGCATCATCTAGAACCCTGTCGCTTTGTTCTTTCCAGTGCATTTTAGAATCTGAAAAGGATAGAGTGTCAACAAGGGCCAAGGGAGCAGGTGCAGGGCTGGAACAAATTGAGGAAAGTGCTGAGTTTGCATCTAGAAAGCATGTATCTACACAAATGTCCAGGAACAGTGTTTGTACATAAGTATGTTGTGTGTGTGAGTGTATTATTATTCAGGATCTAGTCAGGAAACAGAATCCATACAAGTTATTTTAATAGAGAGAATTTACTCGAAGGAATTGATCAAACAGCTGTTGATCAGACAGAAAAAGCGAGGAGAGAACACAGATGTAACACAGTATTAACACAGAGTCTCTGCAGGAAGCAGCTGGAAGCCCTAGGGCTGGGAGAACAAGGGGAACTGTTGGGGTCTCCAGGATCTGGAAGTTTGGATGGGGACCCATAGAAGTGACAGATTTCTGAGGAAGGGACATTGCCTGGCAGGAGCTGGTACAGCAGAAGCTGGGAGCAGGGATTGAGGTCTCTGGGGAGGGTGCTTCCTGGCAGGTGTAGGCACTCAGAGGAGGGGTGAGGGTCCTGGGAGCCAGGTTCTGGCACAGTGAGGGGAAGCTGGTAATTGGAGCCACCTGCATCCAGGATCGACCTGCTGGTGCCAGGATGAAGGGCTGTCCCTGGGGTGATGCAGACAGGAATAGAAAGTCCTTCTCTTATGGTCTTCCAGCCTTCATCCAGTGCCACCAACTGCTGGAGCCTAACAGGGAGGCATCTGGCAGAGGACAAACAGAGTTGGCCAAGTTCTGACCCCAGTATTCCTGCGCAAACTGCAGAAGGGAGTTTAGAGCTGAAAGACGACGCTGTATAACAGACAGATGAAGGCCCTTTACCGTGGCGATGGCCCTTGCATAGCCTTTGCAGGAGAGTGGACATTTCTTTGGACCTAGATTATGCACCAAGATGCTTATCACCAGCCTCACTCAAAGGTTCCATGTCAAAGAACACCTTTCCCTAGTCCAGTCCTCACCGGACAGATGTGTCTATTCTCTACTCTCAACAACAACACTTATTCAGTTAAATAACAGTAAAATGGCTAACAGTGATTTGTTATTGTGTTCCACATACATAATACCAATATCATCCCATATAATCCCTCTCAAATGGGTCATATTTTTGGCTCCAGTTTCTAGATGAGAAACTGAAGCACATAGAAATTAAGCAATCTTCTAAGTTTACATGTGGCTAAGGTCCAGGATCTGTGCTCTTATCTTTTCTACTTTATTGCCTCTAATCATTTACTGAATAGGCCTCTAGACTGGGAATCAGCTGATGTAGGCACTAGAACAGGGTTGTGATTAGAGCACATGCTTTAGAACCAGAGGAAGCTAGTTTGAAGGTTGAGCTACAGTTCTTGCTAAAGGAATGGTGCTGGACAAATGGATGAACCTCATACACCTTAGTTTCCTCATCTTGAACATGGGATGAAGGTAGTATTTGCCACAGAGGTTATTTTTTAAGGATTAAAGGAGATAATTCATATAAATCACTTAGTATCACCTGTTAATAACAAGTATTAATAGCAGATAGCCATTTAAAAATTATTCTCTTTATTTTCCAGTGTAAAGCGGGAAACTCTTGGTACCTCAGCTCTAGTACCTGAGAAAGGGGGTGGTTGGTGGCCCACTGCTAAGGCGGACTGCTAGCCCATCTTTGGACCATTGGGCAGCTCCAGACTCACAGGCCTCTGGGATCTTGGGGGAGCTGGAGGCTGAAGCTTCCTCCGGAGGTACGAAGGGCAGAGGCTGAAGTTGGCTATCGTGGCAGGTCCCATTCGCAGTGTGAGTGTGGCAAGACCTGGGCAGGACACAGCAAATGGCTCCAGTATCCTCTACTTGACACCTGGGAAGAAGTTTCACTGAATTCTGCTCCCCACATCCTGCCTGTGGTCATTTGAATGTTGATGTCTAACCTCCCAGAACTTGTGAATTCATTACCCGGGTTGAAGGGACTTGCCCTTGGGATTAAGTGAAAGGTCTTGAGATGAGGAGGTGCTCCTGGGTGGCTGGGTGGGCTCACTGTCATCACAACGCTCCTTATCAGAGGCGGCAGGAGATGAGAGAGGAGAAGGGGATGCGGGCATGGGCCCAACACTGGAGTGGTGGGGCCACGGGGCAGGGAATGCGGGCAGCCTCTAGAAGATGCGAGAGCCAAAGGGATGGATTCTCCCCCCGGAGCCCTCAGAAGGGCCCAGCCCTGCCAACACTTTGATTTTAGCTCTGTAAGACTCCTTTGGGACTTCTCTCCCCTGGAACTTTAAGAGAATAAATCTGTGTGATGTTAAGCTCTTATGTTTGTGGGAATGTATCACAGTGGCAACAGGAAATGGATACACTCCCCACCTGACTCGGTCATCCCATCTTCTTGACTACTGTCCATCTCTGTGCTTTGTCTGTACTGTATCTCTGCCCGTTGTGGGGCCCTGTTGCGTTTATCTGCTTGCCCGTCTCTCTCCCCTACTAGGCAGACAGTCAAAGTCTCTGAGGGGAGGCATCTCAAGAGCCTTACAGCCCATCAGAGGCCTTAGTACATAACCCGCTACATAAATGTGGGTGACCTGAATTACTGTGGATGGACAGGAGTGTTCATCTATTCCTATCTTAAGCCATCTGAAATCTGTGACTATCTTAGAAGACTTTCTAAGTTATCCTCCGTGGTTTAAAAGCACTAAAGATGGTGTCAAGAATAGAAAACTATACTCTGAACTTATACCCATGAAAACAACAGCATCCTTGATCCTTTTGTTCTTTTGCTGGCCACGGTCAACTTAAAGGTCAAAGCCATAATCTTTCATTGATGGAGGAGAGGAGGAGAGAGAAGACCTGCAGAGCTACTTAGAAGAGGAATGTTAAACCAAATATAGTTGAAGCAAGAAGTGATCAGAATATGCAGCACCTGTTATTTTAAGGAAAATAAATTCATGAGATTCAGATTTCAGCATGACAGAGGGAAAAAAAGGGATGTTTTTCACATTCTTCACAAGATGTTCAGCAAGATAAATCTGTCAAAAAATGGGGGGGAGAGGTCACATGGGAGCCAACGGGAAGTCATGGATGGAATTCGTTCTGTCACATGGCATCATCTCAATTAAAATATTACTAGGGGACTGTCATTTAGACTCTCATATTTCCAGGAATCTTTTATATGGAACCTTGACAGGGCTTATTTATTTGGTAGGAGAACATCTGAAATCTTCCCATTAGGTTTGCCTTCTGAGATAATTAATGTGTGAAATGGTCTATTGCCTCTATTTTGACAGGCGCTGTCTCAGATGTATGGGAACTTGATAGTAAACAAAGAGAGTCCTCTGGGATGTCCAGAGTTTGTGTTATTCTACTGGATGGTGCCACATCTGGGATTCTTTTTATGCCACGCTGGGGTCACAAGGTCCTGGAGCCCAGACACAGTCCCCTGTGAGTTCTTCCTGAGGTGAGGTCTTAGTAAAGGGCAATGAGGTGGTAGGAGGAACATGGTTTAAGGGAGGGTAGCATAGACGAATGATGCTCAAGAGTGAGTGCTAGGTAGAGTGTGGGCTCATAAATCTGCAATAGGAAGCACCGGGCAGCGAGGGTGGGGGGATCAGATTTACTTGCAATGGTTGCCAATTTTCCTGGTGTAAATACTCCTACCATGGCTGATTTCAGCTGACGAACAACATTCCTGAAAATTTAATGGCCAACTCTTGCTAGCCAGTACAAACAGCTCCCCCATACCCCTGGGGTTTGGTGTGCGTTACTAAAGGCAGGCATTGGAAGGGTATACGGGATGGGCAGAAGGCCAAATTGAGAAATTACAGGAATAGACCATAGGCAGGCCTAAAGCCTGAGCCTGAGCCTGTCTGGGAACCGAACCACAATTTGCGATCATTGCCAGTTTTTTGTTCTGTTTTGTTTTTGTTTTTGTTTTTGTTTTTGGCTAGAGTCTTCCAGAACTTCTGGGAAGAGCCAGGAGAGGATATACTGACTGGATAATAGTAATGGGGACCTTATTTTGCTTGTCTACTCTGTGCCCGATGCCATATTTGAACACATTACTTTGTGTGTGTGTGTGTGTGTGCTGGGTATTAAGGAGGGCACGTGTTGTAATGAACACATTACTTTTAACCCCCCTGACAACCTTGAAAAGCTGGTGTTGTTATTGGCATTTCTTAGATGAGGCAGGTAAGTGGAAAGAGGTTAAGTACCTGCCCGACATTGTATCGCTAGTAAGTAGCCAAGGCTAGGATTGGAATCTGGGTGTTTCTGAAGCCAGTTGCTCGCTTCAAATGAGCTGGGAATGGGAGAGAAGTTGGACAAGTATCCCAGCTACAGGACTTCCTTTCCTGAGGGGAGGTGTCTCGAGCTTGCTTCAGAGGTGGACAAGATTCTAGGGTCCTAATTCACTAGGGTTTGGTCTGGGGGCAGCACCTGAGGCCGTAGATGATCTGGAAGTCAGGTGCTAGTCCAATAAAGTTTTGGGTACTGAGCGCATTTGCAGTGAGGTCATGAACCCCACAGGTTGGGGTCTAGGGAGCTGGATATGGCATAAAGGGGAGGGGGCTGGCAGGAATGAGGCAGAGGGACAGAAGCACAGCTGGGAAGAGTGGAGTCAGGGCAGGGTTCCTGGCCAGGAAGGAAGTAGACTGTGGAGGGAGTTTCAGGTATGTGAGAGCAGGGAGACTGATGGGTCACAGAGAGGGTGGTCCCCCAATTGGAGAGTGCCCCTGTGACTACCACATGGTCCCCCAACCCTCTTTCCCAAGTGACAGAGTGTGTTACAGAGGCTGTTGTAAGGGAATTGTTAATGAACCAAAAAGAATGATCGGACCAATACGGATAGGCCTCGGCTTCAGGGTCCTTGAGGGACTGAGCTTGTACATTTAATAGCACACTTGACTTGGACACTCTCTGCAGCAGATCACATCATCGCCGCATACTAGTCCTTGTGTGTGTGAGCTTGCCAATGCTCTGCTGGGCTCTGGGCAGAGTTGAGACAGAGTGGCCCCTAGTAGAGGTCCCACCCCTGCACCTTGGTGGTGGTAGCTGGGGGCTTGGAGGTACAGCAAAGACTCTGGGAGTGTCCATAGGTGTATATAGGTGTATATTGGCATTCTCAATCAGTGGCTACAGTAGTTATACTATCCTGTGGGCATTTTATTGGTATCTGAAAAAAAAAAGAATTTTATACTTAAAAAGAGGAGAACTGAAAGTGGAAGGCAATAACTGGGACAATCAGTTTAAAAATAAATGGTTTTTATTAATTGATAATGGGCAACTCTCAAAGCACCGGTGTATGTATATGCATGTGTACATGTGTGTACGTGTATGTGTATATGCATGTGTGTATGCATGTATATAAGCATATGCACTGTGCATGCATGCATGTATATATGTGCACACATGTATGTGTATCGTGCATGTATATATGTGTATGCATGTATGTATACACATGTACACATGTGTGCATGTATGCATGGGTGTACACATGCATGTACATATGCATATAAGCCTTGTGTACATATGTGTACACATGCGTGCATGTATGCATGGGTGCACACATGCATGTGCATATGCATATAAGCCTGTGTGTACATATGTGTACACATGCGTGCATATATGCATGTATATGTGTATCGTATATATGTATGCACACACATGTATTTATGTGTGCACACACGCACACATGTGCACACGTGTATACATGCATGTGCACCCAACGGTCTATATGAATGCATGTGCATGTGTGTGTACATGTGTATGTACATGTGTGTATGTATGAGCGTACTTATGTGTGCTTGTGTGTCCATGTGTGAAAAGGGAGAGAGGGAGGGAAGGGGGAGGGAGAAGTGAACTAGGACTTGGCTATGGGGCTACATGGAAGGCCAGGCAGGGAGAATGTTGGTAAGACAGTAGGGAAAGAGCAAGATGCAGGTGAAACAGTGCAAATTCAGTGCAAAGTCTGAGAAACTATTGGTTTGCCCCATGTTTCTTGTGTTTCTCAATGGGCTTCTGGTTGCCAGAAGGCCCGGCTCATTAGGGACCATCAGGAATCCATACCAGGTCCAGACATCCAAGAATGAGAAGGGGATGGGGAAGGCTTTGGGGTTGAACGTCCTTACTTCTAGAAAATAGGCAAGCGCCTAAGCCTCTGGCATGCTTCAGTTCCTCTCTGCTGGATAGACAGGGGCTTAGCTCAGTGGCAGGCAGTCTCAGGGTCGAAAGCGGGGGTGAATAGGGCACTTTCTGCAGCCCCTGGGCTGTCACCCCATACATCCCGCCAGGCCTGTGCCCAGTGGAGCTGAGGATTAGGATGGGTCAGAGGACCCAAGGCAAACTCCAAAAACAGCTCCTCTTCATTGCCACACCACATTTCAGGTTTCCCAAACATTTCATTTGTTCTTGTGAGGTGATATTGTAATGAATGTAAAAAATGGACGATAGTTGCTTCCTTAAATATTTTTACCTATTTATTTAGTTTTAGTATTTTAAAAATATTTCTCAAATCTAGTTGTACATCCATTTAGTGCAAAAAGGTATATTTAAACCCTGTATTTACGTGAATGAAGACAAATGACAGATAAGAAGAGAAATAATATTTCCATTTTATATTATAACTGAATATCCTAATTCTGAGGAACATTTTACAACAAATGAATACATCCAGCATAGACCTAATCATCTTTTTTAAATCATAGAGAAATGTACCAAGTGCCTACAAAGAAATACAGCTTTAAAATAGCCTACTTCAGAATGCAATCATCTTAAGTATTGTCTTGCAGATTGAGTAACAGAAAAGAACTTAGAGGTGAATCTGCTCTCTGAACAGGGCACTCATCACTATTCTATTTTTTTTTTCTTTTAAAATGATAAGCTTTGAACTACTGGGTATTTACCCAAAGAATATGAAAACACTAATATGAAAAGATATAGGTACCCCTATGTTTATAGTAGCATTATCTACAAGCCAAATTATGGAAGCAGCCCAAGTGTCCATCGATAGATGAGTGGATAAAGAAGATATATATCTGTATCTCTCTCTCTCTCTCTCTCTATATATATATATATATATATAATGGAATATTACTCAGCCATAAAAATAATGAAATCTTGCCATTTTAACAACATGGACGGAGCTAGAGAGTATAATGTTAAGTGAAATAAGAGAAAGACAAATACCATATGATTTCACTCATGTGGAATTTAAGAAACAATACAGATGAACATAGAGAGAAGGGGAAAAAAAGAGAGAGGGAGGCAAACCAAGAAACACACTCTTTTTTTTTTTTTTTTTTAAAGATTTTATTTATTTATTTGACAGAGAGAGACACAGCGAGAGAGGGAACACAAGCGGGGGGAGTGGGAGAGGGAGAAGCAGGCTCCCTGCTGAGCAGGGAGCCCGATGTGGGGCTCGATCCCAGGACCCTGGGATCATGACCTGAGCCGAAGGCAGACGCTTAACGACTGAGCCACCCAGGCGCCCCAAGAAACACACTCTTAACTCTAGAGAACAAACAGATGATTACTAAAGGGGAGAGGAGGGAGGTGGGTGCAATAGGTGATGGGGATTAAGAGCATATTTATCATGATGAGCACCGAGAAATGCATAGAATTGTTGAATCATTACATTGTACACCCGAAACTTATATAACACCATATGTTAACTATACTGGAATTAAAATAAAATTTAAAAAAATAAACGAAATATCAGATTTTGAATAGAAGTTTTCAAATTCATTAGCAGAGCGTTCTCATAACTGTATTATAACTTTATTGGTCACAAAAGCAATTCACATTCATGGTAAAATGATTGCAAAACCTAAAAAATGAAAAATAAACCCTCCCTTAAAAGAACGAAAAGTAAAATCCTATATAATTTCAGAACCCTGAGTTAATTACTATGCAAAATTTGAGTGCATTACCTTCCAGTCTTTTTTCCACTTTTTTAAAAAACAAAAGTAGGGTCATTGAGTTCTTTGTATTAATCGTTCCTTGGTTACTTTGTAACATTTTCCCATGTTGTTAAGTACTTTTTAGAAACATAATTTTAGAAAAAGATGATATAAATTACTTAGCCCTTCTCTAATTCTTAAACATTTTTGTTTGATATTTTGCAATTATGAAAATGCTATGATGAATATTCTTGTCCAAAGATCTTTGAGTGAATCTTGGTTATCAGGATACGTTTCTCGAAGGAGAACTCTGGGTCACGTGGTATGAAAAGATTTAGGTCTCCTGACATGGTGAATGTCGCTCAGGTCTCTCCAGCATATGGACACAAGTGAAGTCACAGACATAATCCTCAGTGTGCTCTGAGAATAAAATGGCTTAAGTAAGATACCTAACCATACTGGCAAAAAGGACCGTTTCTGGTGGAGGCGCAATGCAGATCAACACCCCTTCCTTAGCTTAAAAGCAAAGCAGCATCTGCAACTCTATTGAACAAGGAGGCAGCTGTCTTGAAGTGCTCTAGTGGCAAGACCTCCCAGGGCTATCAAGAGGCTCACCTGTTGCTGATCTCACCCAAGCTCTGCACCTTTCAAAGCAGCAGCCAGAATTCGCAAGCCAGGAGGAGGTTGGCTCAGTGGGCAAAAGATCTGTAAACTGGGAGTTGATCTGTCTTGTATTAAACCCCCATGGTACTGAAGACTTGCACTGATGTGCATTTTCAAAATATAAAAGGTGATAAACTCAACATTCAACATCCAACATCCCCCGCCGCCCAAAGGCAGCTTTTATTGGCCCGAGGGCCCCTCCTCTTCCTTGAATAGCTGCTATTATTGGAGTTCCTTGTACAGCCTCCTTTTCCTCTCGAGCATATCAAGGAAGTTTATAGAGGGCGCCTCACCTTCGTTGGTGGTCCCTCAGACACATGGGCACATTCACTACCAGTGCACACGGGGTGCTGCTGAGCTGTTCCTCATTGCTCTGGGTGCTCACCTTCCCTCCTGTCTAATCTATACTGATGAGGGGCCCCCTTGCAGAGAACCCTGGGGTGTGAGCTATTACCATCTTTATACTAAGGATCTCTGGTTTCAAATGTAGCATTTTTTCTCCCTAGAACATCCCAGGTGGCTGGATCTGGACAGGTGCACGTGCTTGTCTACTTTCGATGTGCTCGAATGGCTACCTCCTCCATTTGGAGACCCTGTTGCCTGACAAGTCTGTCTGATTTTTCTTCCTTGGGGAAGATTCCCTTCCAAGGACACTGTTTTTGCTCTAAATTTCAGATGGCCCCATGTAAGTTTACCAAACATGTCTGAACTTGAGATGAGGACATACTTCTGGATAATTCCAAGAGAGCTTCTGGCCTCCCCAGCAAATCAGAGAATTTAAACAAATATAGGGGAGAACAGCGTTGCCAGGGATATTCCAACCTCTGATCCAGCCAATAGGGATTTTCTCTGTAATAACATGTGACTAAATTATTTTTCAGAAAGGATGGGTCCATTTACATTTCCAACAGAAACGCCTACTTCTCTGAGTCATCAACAATATTAAATACCATTGTTGAGAAAAGGATTTTGTCAATTTGGAGGCAACAGATAGTATCTGGTTATTTTTATTGACATTTGGTTGGTGATTAGTAAATTTGAATGCTTCTTCAAATGTTTACTGTCTAGTTGTTTTTCTTCATTTGGCAGTTATTTGTTCTTTTCTTTTGCTTAATTTTTAAAATCTTAAAATAGACATCTTTTTCTCACTAACTTTTATGTTTTAAGGATGTTAATTAGCCATCTGTTCATCAGGTGGGATACTTTCAGTTGTAACCAACAGAAAAACTAAGGGATTCATAATTTCGTAAATAAGAAGACCCAACTAGGTGGGGCGCCTGGGTGGCTCAGTTGGTTAAGGGTCTGACTCTCGATCTCAGCTCGGGTCTTGATCTCAAGGTCATGAGTTCAAGTCTCATGTTGGGTGCCATGATGGGCATGGAACATACTTAAAAAAAAAAAAAAGAAAGAAAGAAAGAATGAAAAAGAAGACCCAAGTAGGGCAGCTCTGAAATTGGTTAACTCGGGGACTTTGGCATCACCAGGGACCCAGGTTCTTACTGTCTTTCTACCCTTCGATCCTTGACAAATGGCCTTGCTCTCAGCCTCATGCCTCCATGGTCTAGAGATGATGACTTGAAACTCCAGAAATCACCTCTTCATCACAGTAACACCCAGAGGCAAAAGAGTCTCTTTTCTTCCATGAGTCTTTTTTCACAGCAAGCAGACTTCCCTTTATAGCTCATTTGCCAGAATTGCATCACACGCCCATGATGAGAGTCCTGGGCAAAGGTGACCACTGAGATTGGCTTAGATCAGTCACCACTTGACCCTGCATCTCACTGGGGGGAGAGGTGGATACCTAAACAAAACAAAGGGTCTCTTAGCAAGGAGGATTGGGAGAATGACCTCTGGGTTTACCTCCAACGGTATCTGCCATACCATGACTTTCATATGCCAAGTTCTAGTTTTGAAACAACAAACTGGCACATCTGAGATCTTTCTCAGACAGAGACCACAATGTTACAAAAGTCTCTTCATCGTGAATATGCCATCCTCAGTGGAGATGCCTGCACCTTGTTGGAGGTCAGAGGTTGATTCCTGAGCTCCATTAAGAGTGGTCCCTCCAAGTGGCTCAGACTCCCCCAGCTTAATAATAGTCAAGGTATGAAGATCAAGGAATCTGAAAACGTTTCCTTTCCTCCTAACAATTGCTTAGACTTAGAGTTCCTCAAAAACTTCATGCCCGGAGGAGAGCACGAAGTATATATGTAGTACTCATTGAGACCAGTCAGACACCCATAATGATCCTTTACTCACCTGGCAGGTGTGTGTTTCCTATACCTGCTGGAATACTGACCAGAAACTTACTGGCTAAAGACAAAACAGATTTGTCATCTTACAATTCTGAAGGTCAGAAGTCCATTTGAAATAGATCCTATCGGGTTAAGATCGAGGTGTTCACAGGGCTGTGCTCCTTCTGGAGGCTCTAGGGAAAATCCGTGCCTTTGCCTTTTCTAGCATCTCCAAGCTGCCTGCATTCTTCAGCTCCTGGCTCCTTTGTTATTCTATAAAATTACAACGGTACATTGAGCCCTTCCCACATGGTATCACTCTGAATCCCTCTGACCTTCTGTCTCCCTCCCCCACTTTTAAGAACATTGTGATGACCTTGGGCCCATTCAGATAATCCAAGATAATCTCCCCATCTCAAGGTTACCTGCAATGTGAATTCCCCTTGGCCACGTAACATAACAGGTTCATAGGTTCTGGAGTACAGAACCTGGAAATCCTTGGGGGGAGTCATTGTTCTGCCTACCGAAATTGATGGGAAAACAATTTCCTTTTCCTTCTCTATAATCTTTAGTTCATGTTACAGTGGTATTTGTAATTCTCAGAGCATCAGAGAGTACTTCTGCTTCAAACTAGTCCTACTTTGGTTTTCTAGAGGCCATTTCATAAGGGCTGTGCCTCTGTTTTTTCACTGAAGACCCAAAATCTGAAATCAGATCAGAGAGCAGTAGTATCCCTTCTTTCTGCTTTCTAAGCCTCTCTGCTCCTCAGCATCAATATTTCTAGGCAGTCGCCCGTTATAGAATCTCCATCCCACTGTGCTCCTATTTAGGGTTGTGCTATATGCATTCATTCCTTTCTCGTATGGCCTCCTTGTCGGAATAAATCCATCTGGGAGCAGAGAGTGTGCTTGCTCCTTTTTAGCTTCCTTCTTCCTGAGTCTGTGAATACCACCTACTAGGATGGAGTTAGCCCAGCTCCTGGCTCCAATGGGTTACACAAGCTGTCCTTTATATTAGAAACTATCATAGGGGGACACCTGGGTGGCCCAGTTGGTTAAGCATCTGCCTTCAGCTCGGGTCATGATCCCAGGGTCCTGGGATCGAGTCCCACATCGGGCTCTTCACTCAGCAGGGAGGCTGCTTCTCCCTCTGCCTGCCACTTCTTCTGCTTGTGCTCGCTCTCTCTCTGGCAAATAAATAAATAAATAAATAAATAAGTAAATAAGCAAATAAATAAATAAAATCTTAAAAGAAAAAAACTGTCATAGGTTATTTCAACAGGTGAGAAGTGACACCCTTTTGCTCTTTCTCTTGCCTTCCTAATCTCATTTGCTACACAACATGCTTTCTCATCATTGCATCATCCAAACTAATCATAATGAAAAACAGGGCACTTATGTGAGGGGCGCCAGGACAGCAGAGTTCATAAAGAAATGGAAACAGATGGAAATTGTGCCATGTAGACTCTGTACTTGGCCTCTGTCGATTGTCGGTTGTCCAGGAAACCGTGAAGATAGAAGTCATTTCCCTATCTTTGACTCTTTGGTGTTTAACATTGGTTCCCAGTAACCTACAAATGCCCACATAGAAAGCTCAAAGAGCTCTGACCTTCTAACTCAGACGAAAAGCTCTGATTTTCTAGCGATCTAGATTTAACCAAATGTAGATCCCATTGAGGCTGTGTTAGAGGGAGTCCTAAAGCCCTCGGGCCATGTCTGAAACATCATGGCTCCGTACCACATTGGAGAGAATCAAAATGTTTGAATCACGCTGATTTCATGTCCTTTACAAACAGGTGTGGAATCCTTGCTACAGAATCTATTTGGGGTTCCTCTAACCCAAGAATGGGGGTAAGCATCTGACTCCCACTGGATGCATTTGAAAAATCAGTCACTGGTTTCTGAAGATGCTATGCTTGGTGCCTGGCACTTATATATTTTTTGAAAAACTGAATCCAACGAAGGTTTTTTTTTGGTAAGCATCTCTGCTTCTTAAACAACTGGTTTCCATGAAATCCCAGGCCTGTAGGGCTCCTTTCCAGCTAAATACGACAGAAGGCCCCTGACATTCCTTCCGCAGCAGACAAGAAGCCGGAACGCGAGCTAGAAAGGACAGGACTAGACTGGGACAGGGCCTCGAGTCTTTCCTGGCCTCTCTCTCCTTGTCCTGCACAGGCGTGACAATGCAGCTCTGTGAGATGGGTCAGCCAGCGATGCTCCTGGGCATTATTTATAATCGTATCATTTATTCTCCTCTCTTCCCATCATGTCATTTCTTAGTGCCTTGTAATTATCCAGCAGTGTGCATCCGGGCTGTCAATAGGATCTTCTGAGCGAAATAGAGCTAAATAAATTTCAGTAGTGAGGAAGGACCCAAATCAAAGGTGGGTCTCTACCCATCCCTTCTACAGTTCTGGTCGGCCTCACTCTCAACAGACAGCTTGTTTATTCATTGCAATACTAGTAGGAGGGTGTTCCAATGAGGGTGAGATTCTCACCGTGCGTTTCATATTAAGCTCACACTCTCAGGAACCCCTGTGGTCATGTCAGGCGTGGAAACCAGCATTGAGAATGTGGAGGAGGCTCTGCTCTTGACTGGATATTCGTGAGAAGGGGGTTTGCCTGTTTGTTTGCCAGTTTGATTCCTTCCCTTTCGAAGCATTTAAAATGTGAGTATCTCTCTGTTAGCTGACTTATGGTTTTGTGGGTATTTTGAGGGCTCAGTCTACTTTGCTATCCTTAGCGGACCACCCTTGTTCCCTGTGGGAGGCAGAATAATGGTGCCCCATGATGTCCACGTCCTAATTCCTAGAACCTGTGACTATGTTACTTTACGTGGCAAAGAGAATTTTGCAAATATAATTTAGGTTAAAGACCTTGAGGTGGGGAGGTTATCCTGGATCACCTGGGTGGGCCCAGGGTAATTGTGAGGGTTCTTATAAGGGAAAGAGGGAGGCAGGAGAGTCACAGAAGGAGACGTTAGTGGCCATGAGCCAAGGTATATGGGCATTCTCTAGAAATTGGAAAAGGCAAGAAAGCAAATTCTCCCCTATAGCTTCCAGAGGTAATGCAGTCCTTCAACATCTTGATTTTAGCCCAGGGAAAGCCATTTGGGAATTGAGACCCCCAGAACTGTAAGATCATAAATTTGTATTGCTTTAGACCAACCACTAAATTTATGATTTGTTTTGTTTTGTTTTGTTTTTGAGAGAGAGAGAAAGAGAGAGCAGTGGGGAGGGGCAGAGGGACAGAGAGAATCTCAAGCAGGCTCCACGCTCAGCGCAGAGCCTGACACGGGACTTGATCTCACGACCCTGAGATCATGACCTGAGCTGAAACTAAGAGTTGGATGCTTAACCGACTGAGCCACCCAGGCGCCCCAAATTTATGGTGATTTGTAACAGTGGCAAGAGGAAACAAATGCATCCCCCCATCAGAACATGCTTTAATTAGGGTCTTTTAGTGGCAAGGATTCAGTGCACCTCAAGCAAGGAGATATTTATTTTAAGGAGACCTGTGCTCAGAAGCCCAGAAGGTGGTTCCAGGAACCTCAGCGGGAGAGCCGGTGGCTCTTGTCCTGAGTCTGTTTCTCTCTTCCAGCTGGCTTATCTTCCTTCATGTTCTTTGTATCCTATTCTTTATTCCTGGTCTCTGTTTTGTTTTGTTTTTTTAGCAACTTCTCCCTCAAAATTTTGCCCCGAGAATGGTGCATCATGGCTGCTTTTCTACCTAAAAATAGTCCCTCAGCTCCAGATTCTTCACATTCTTAAGGGAGAACTTGACTGACCCAGCCTGATGACCATACTGGACCATGCCATGGGTGCTCCTGGGCATTATTTAAGCTGGTCAGCTTATAAATAGACCGTTCTTAGATAGAGTGCCACCCCTAGTCCAGTTGGCTGTGGCCAGCACGTCAGGGTGATGGGTAAGACCTGTGGCTGCCTGAGAGCCATGTCTTTGCTGGAGCATGGCTGCCGAGAAGGGGCAGCAGATGTATGTATGTGAGGGGCACTGCTGATAGTGATTGAAGTCAATTTAGGGCGCAGATCATGACATAGGATGTTGATTTTCTTTCTGAATCAATAGGTAGAGATAGGGTCATGGGAATTTGTTGCTGATTAATTGTAAGGAGTCTTGAAAGGCATTTGGTTCCACCTCTTCCCCTTCTCCCTCCCTTGCTGACTCTCCAAGCAAGAATGAATATTCATTTTCTGCTCCCGCAGAGCTGTGGTTTCTGAAGGCAGATCTGCACTAAGGTAAGGCTAAGGTAGGGCTAGTTGCAGAGTTTGGTCAATGGCATAAAAGGCCAAATCAGGAAGCATCATGGACAAGGAACAACACCAAGCCAGCAACGAGTATCTGTGAAGCTCCTGTTATGTGCCAGGTACTGGATTTTTCTGCGCCAGTGTGTGCTCCATCATTATAAGTGGCCTGACCAGCACAGACTATCATCCAATTATCACCTTGTCTGGTCTGGAGTCCTGGAGCACCTCGGGCGTCATCCTTCGATGTGGCTATCCACCCTCCTCTCTACATTTTTGGCATTCATTAGCTCATTCCCTAAATAATTACTGACTCCTAACTATGAACATTGATATTAAGCCTTTTATATTACGGTCTGGGGTGAAAGGGACAAGTGAAACATAGTCTTCATCCTGAAGACCATGGGGCGAGGGATGTGGAAGAGAGAGAGGAAGGCGTGATGGGGGTTTACTTGGCTACAGTTGGTAAATGCTGAGCTAGAGGTATACGAGGGGGAGGGGAGGAGCAGGAAATTCTCCCTGTAGAGGTTGGAGAGGACTTTTCCTGATGAATTTATTTAATGGTCTCTCATCCAGCCCTGCATTCTGGTCCCATCTGTGTGAGCTCTACCTATCCCCACCTCCATTTTCTCTCCTCGAACATGAGGGAGGTGGACCCTAATGTTTTTAAGGCTCCTTCATGTTCCATCCCAGGTTCCAATCGTGGTTTTCCACAGCTTCTGATTTGGAACCCTCCACCTGGAGCTCAGATACGTTTTTCTTGTGAAAGCACATTTTCCAGTTGGGATAAGGGATGCTTTGTTTGCTGCACAGCAGCATCTTAAGGTCCGACAGTGACATTCTCAGAGGGACGCTTGTGGTCTTTGGGATCAAGTCTTTATTTTTTCCAGAATTCAGAAAAATCCCCCAAATCTCCAACCATAGCTTCAGATCACCCTTGCTTTGCAGCTTCAATTTCACAGTGGGATCCTTAAACCTGACCACTGATCCTGGCAACACCCTGATCTTGCATTTGGGATTAGCACAGGTGTTTGCTTCCATTGTGGCCGAAATCCTCATCCCACCACCACTTCTGTGGTTTTTGTTTGTTTGTTTGTTTGTTTTTAATCTTTTCAAACCTCAACAAGTGTGGTGTATTCATGGACTCTGAGTGCTGCATGGGGAAGAGATCCTAGTTGCTGTTTAAAACACATCCTTTTGTTTGTGGTCAAGGACAATGGACTTGGAACACGGCCTCTTTGGAAGTCGAGAACTTTCTATTAACTTTTCCATTAACTTTTGCTTATTTTGCTTATTTTCCACTCATAATATATTTTCATTCTGGCCAGTCATCCACTGCTCACTTAGACCAAAATGAACGCGAAAGATTTCTAAAATTAAAAATGTAATGTTGATTTTTTTTTCTTTTTTAGAGATTTTGTTGTTTTTTTCTCCTGTTCACCTAAACTATATATCATCCTCTTCTTCTTGGTAAAGGGAATCTCCTTTTTCTTAAAGCTATACATCTAAATTTCCCATCAGCTAAACATTGCTTGTCTTAAAAAATTCGAGTATATACTCTAAAGAGTCTTGTGACCCTGACTCCCTCCACTCATCCTCTTTCACATGATGTGGATCCCTCTGAGATACTGGGATTTCTAGATCTTACTCAAGGCATCACTGAGACCCTGGTTTTTGGGCCGCCTCTCTGATCTCAGGCAGGGTGTCTAAGAATTTCTTTCTTTTGCATTTATGAGTTTTTTTTAAAAGATTTTATTTATTTATTTGAGAGAGAGAGTATGAGAGAGAGAGCACAACACAGGTGAAGGGCAGAGGGAGAAGCAGACTCCCCGCTGAGCAGAGAGCCCGACGCAGGACTCGATCCCAGGGCCCTGAGATTATGACCCGAGCTGAAGGCAGAATGCTTCACCGACTGGGCCACCCAGGCATCCACATTTAGTTTTGAGAGCATAGTTTGTTATTTCAGATTCTCCTTAAACTACGGTAATTTCCAATTTGGGAGCTTGGACTGTGTCTCCTAGCATCCTCAGCTTCAATCTTAAAACCTCTCCTTTCTGTATGCCCTTTTACACATGGAGGATTTCAGGGTTTTGCTAAGAAGCAAAGGGGGGATTCCAGGCCGCTCTTGAGCGCTCCCTGTGTTCCTTTTGATTATGTCTTTGTCTCTCTAGCTTTTTACTCTTCTCCGTCTGGAAGGTTATTATGACCTTCAGATAACAACTGCCAAGTGGAATCAAAGAAATCTTTCATGACTTTTCTCACCATTTTCAATATCTGAAGAGTAGCCCGGATACATGAATAGGCTGTGTTGGCTGTTGTTCTGTAAAAATAAACAACAATAAAAAACCCAGACTCAGTAAGGAGAGTCTGACTGTAATTGTCTCAGCCAGACGTAACATGCTTTTCTTTCGAAAAGAAAGAAAGTGGACGTTCCGTGGACGCCGGCATTCCTGGGCTCCGTGAGCCCACCCACTTGCTCCCTTCCTTCCTGTTGTGTTATCTCTTACTGCTCAATCTTCTGCTGGACTTTTAATGGCTTCCTTTTCTATTTTTAGATAAGTTTTTTTCTTACACTCTTTCCTACCCTGAGAACGGTGTACATTTGAACACTGAGTTTGAATTCAAGAGGGGGCTCTGTGTTGGGTACAGATTTCCCACTTGGCTCCTCTTGCTGGAGAGAAGTTGAGTTGACTCCACCAACCACCAGCCCGAAGCACGACTGTCCTCTTTTCCTCTCAAGGCTTATGACTGACATTTCATAGAATGGAGGAGAGCATTACTACACTGGTTTGGGCAGAGCCAATCTCACTGAGGAGTAGGAATCTATTAGACTGCCTCCTTGTTCTACAGGGTTGGGGGTCAGATGAAAGCAGAGGGGCAAAGATCAGCAGCTTTATGGAAGAGAGTATGGTGCGGTGTTATGGTTTACCCATGATTACGGTATGATGCATATTAGCTACACTGAGGCTCTCTCTGTACATATTTTGTTCTCATTTTCTTACATTTTAGGAGTCTGATACTACTCAACTTGACCCTGGAAAATGGTACATTATATGAAAAAGAACACAAAAGAGAGTTAGGAGATCCAGGTACTAATCCCGGCTTCCTGAACTGTAGTGTGCCTATAAATGTTGGTTATTATTGTTATTATAAATAACAAGGAAGTTTATTGAGTACTTACCAAGGGTTAAGCTTTTTTACATGCTTCAGCTCATTGAATCCTTACAGCGGCCCTTTAAAGGAATTGTTTTATTATCCTCAGACAACAGGAGAGGAAACCAAGTTTTTGAGAGGTTCCGTGACTTATCCAACATCATACGTCTCAGTGGTATTTGAATCCAGATTTGTATGATCCCAGAGCATCCTCTCTTTACCACTGTGGCTCACACTTTTTCTAGTGTTCGTGATACCTGCAATCCGAGTAATATATATAAGTAAATGCTGCATGGCCATCGACTTTATCCCTCTCAACATTGGTAGAACCAATCGTTTAACTTTGGAACTAAAATGAATCTGAACAATCACTTAGTGCAGCCTCCTCAATTTACATCTGAGGAAACTGAAGCCCCTAGAGAGGAAGTTGACAGTAAACCCCAGAGCTGACACCTGACCTCTGAACGACCTTGACTGTGTGTGAGCTCTATTTCCTGATCTCTTCTCATTCACTGTGAGATTCCACTTTGCTCCTCTTAGAATTCCCTCCTCATTCTATTCCTTTTTCAGGGATCACAGATTTCACACCTTGGATGGTGGCCAGGGACTCACATTGTTTTAAGAAGGAAATCATGCCTGGTCTTGTCAAGTCTTCCGTTGGCTTGGATTTGCCAGGTGGGGTGACTTCCACCTTACCTTTGCAAATTGCAGTTTGCCAAAGAGAGTAAACTCATTGCATATTGCCTCATCTGATTCCTGTCCTGGGATCTTGTGTTGCTTTGCCAGTTTCCACTACGGTCTTCATGATGGGCCAACTCTGACACTTGAGACACTGCAGCCCAACATATGGAAGGCCTCTGACTCATGACTCCTCCTATCAGACGGGGTATCATCTGCTGCAAAGAACAGGAAAGGATCAGAAAACCCAGACCCAACAGGCCTAAACAATAGGGATTTTTTTTTTATCAAATTAATCAAGAGGTCTAGATGGAGGGGCATTCTGCTGAGAGTCAGTTAAGTGGCTCTGTAACATCATTAAGGATCCACATTCTTCCCACCTTTCTGACCTGCCAATCTCAGTGTGTCACTTAGCTCCCCTCAAGATTTCAAAATAGCGACAGTGGTTCCAGGCATCCCATCCTCACGTTGGCTAAGGTCCAGTGGCAGAAATGGGGACAATGGCAAAGAAGCTGTTCCCCAGAATCCTTCCCTGCTCACTGGTCAGAATAGGGTCATATGTCATTTCCTAAGTCCGTCACTAGTAAAAGGGAATGGAAGGAAGTGCCATAAGTGGGTTAAGCTAATTAAGATTTAACCCCATGAAGTTCAGTTGGGGCCAGAGGTCTTGTAGAGGAATGTGGATGCTAGAAGGACATTGGGGTTCTCCTGGCAAAGAAGAAGGGGAAATGGGGATTGATTAGGCCTCTTGATATGCTACCATACTGAAATCATTTTAGAACGAAGCATCTTTGCATTATGTAATTTGTCATTTATCTTTACTGAATCGTATCAAAAACCTCTGCCAGAATGAAGAAAATTTTACTATTAAATTAAGAAAACAATCAATACCGGGCAAGGGTGTACTGAAATACTCTTACTCATTAGCGACAACACTATAAACAACATTCCACCTTTTGGAAAGCCATTTGGCCAGATGTATCAAGATGCAAAAATATTTTGATGACCTAATCATTCTGTTTCTGGGTAGCTATTCTTTGGAATCAATTAAGCTAAGGGGGAAACTATCAACATGCTGATATTAGTCCCAATATTATTCAGGGTCACAAGAATTTGGCAACAACTAACTGGGAAGTACCACAGAGTGGCGGAAAAGACACGGGCTTGGGAATGGATAAACCTGGCTGCAGACCTGACTTTACCGCCTCCTTGTGGCCGACCCCTGAACTTCTCTGAACTTGTTAGCGGTGACCGTATGTTTGACGTATGGGATTGTTTGAGGGTTAGAGAAAATGCATGCAGAGGCCTAATTACATAGTAAGCACACGATAAGTTCTAGACACACACACACATACACACACACTATCTAAAACAAAGGTTAGTTATCTCCTTTTTATCGATTACACCGCCATTAAAATTTGCATTAATCAAGACTTGAGGGAGCCAGCAGATAAACTGTCGATACCATAACAGAAAATGAAAAATCAGGGTACAAAATTAATACCAAGTTAAAAGAAAATCCTATGCAATAAAAAAAAAGCACCTGCCAACATGCTAATAAGGTTATGTTAGGCTTAATAGGATGGTGGATAATTTTCCCTCATTTTTTTCTACATTCCAGTATTAAATCTATAGTGGACACAATTTTTTTTTTTTTTTTAAACACAAAGCTACAAAAAAGTTTACCTGGATGGCTCTTTAATATGTCCTTCTTCCTTATTCTTTTCTTATGAACATATCTGAGTAAATTCTTCCTTTTTTTTTTTTTTTGGTGAGCTATTCTGGATTTATCCAGACTTTCTTGTCACCTTTTCTGCATCAGTTGATACGCCTTCATCTTCTTCTAGGAGTTTCCTTCTGCCATTTCCTCCTTCCTACCTTTCTCTGTGCACATTGGCCTTGTGCTGTTGGTGTGACTTCCCTGCCCCCAGCATTCCTCCGTCAATATTTTCCTTGGGTTTCACATTGGTCCTCCATATAGATTTTTTTTTTTTTAATTTTATTTATTTATTTGACAGAGAGAGACACAGTGAGAGAGGGAACACAAGCAGGGGGAGTGGGAGAGGGAGAAGCAGGCTTCCCGCTGAGCAGAGAGCCCTATGCGGGGCTCGATCCCAGAACCCTGGGATCATGACCTGAGCGGAAGGCAGACGCTTAACGACTGAGCCACCCAGGTGCCCCCCTCCATACAGATCTTGTCTCTTAAATTGTCTCGCATTGATTCTACTTCTCACCGTTCTCTGTACGTCTTTTCCCCCACAATTGCCCATCAATCTTGTCTATCTTGAAGGCTGCGGAGGGCTTTCTGTTCATTAATTACTTGGCTTACCTTCACCTGTTCTCCCCCTGTCTAAAAAATTACTTATCTCTGTACACCCTTGGCAAGAATATCGAGACATGCGCAGATTGATGGGAAAGCCGAAGAACAAGGTCAGAATGCAGCTAGAAGCCAGTGGAAGTTGAGCAGCGTCAAGGTCATGCCGCAGAAACAGTCTGGTTCAGGCTGGTGCAGCAGCGACTGTCACCACTGAAGATTGTCACTGAAAGCAGAATTCGAGCTGCCTCTGTGCTTTAGGTGCTCGACTAAGAGTGAGAACTGGGGGTTGGAGCATCTGGCGAGCTGCACCTAGGTCAGGTGTCCACAGCCTCGCTGGCGGGGGTGGGGAGAAGGGTGGGGGTTGCGGCTGCCAAGACCCATACAAAGCGGGGGTTCGGGATTCCCCTACCTGGAAAGCAAGTCCAGATGCTGGGCAGAAAACAAATGAATAGACAAAACCAGTCATCCTCTGCCCTTGTTAGAATCCTAACGTCCATAGGACCTACGCTCTGAGTTAGTATTGTTAGATACCTTTCCAGCAGAATCTGTCTATACAGCATCTTCTTTCTGCCTTCCCATGAGCAATTCTCTAGCTCGGGCATTGCATTATGAGGTGAGATTAGGTCTTTCACCTTCTTCTTATTATGATGACCTTGCTGCACAGAGGGCTTTGTTTTTATCTCTCTCCACAAAAGCAGCCTTTTCTGCAACGCCTTTTTCCGTGCCTGATTCTTAACAGGCATGTCTGTCTCCTTGCCTGTTCCTGCCGCCCCAACGCACACAGCACGCACGTTAACTATTTTAACTATCAGCTGTGTGTTACCTGTTTTCCCATCGCACTATAAACTCCTTAAGGGCAGATACTGCCTCTCATTGTTTGAGCTTCTGCACCTAGTACAGAGCCTGGCGCCTATAATGAGTTTAATAAATGCTAGTTGAACGAATGGATACATAAATCTCTCTTCCCTCTACATCTGTTATTTTTTGGTAAATATTTTATTTTTAAGTCATCTCTACACCCAGTGTGGGGCTCAAACTCACAACCCTGAGATCAAGAGTCGCACGCTCCACTGAGTGAGCCCCCCAGGCGCCCTGTCCCTCTTATCTGGTGTTTGATGTTTTAAAGCAAGCATGTCCTATATTTTCTGCAAAGATCGGTAGTGACATTTTTTTTTTTTTTTTTAGTGAAGGATACTCATTAACTGACTAACTAGATATGGTTCATTGGTGTACCATAGTGAAACTTTCTTCATAATACCGTCTTAAATCATAGATGATTCATTGTCAAGCCACATCCCAAGTTGGGTTCAGAAAAAGATAATTCTAGTACTCCTTCTCTGAACTATCACACACCTCTTGAAATGCTATAAAAAAGAAAGGCGCCTCAGTGCAAATTTCTTCTCACAAAGACCCAAGCAAACCCCTCAAATAAAACTTACTGGGTCTTAAATATCTGTCTCTTGGTAACTTTCCTATTTTCCCTGCACAAACATAAGAGAGTGGGGATTTTAGCTGATGCCAAGGCCGGATCCAATGTGGGCGTCAGGCTTCTCCACTGACCTCGGGCAGCTCCCCCGTGGATGTCCCCTTTATGGGACTGCCACGGGATTTCTGTCCAAAGCTTAGTGGAGAAAAGCTATGCGTGTGTGCTTTGCCCTGAAGGATGTATACTACGGCCATTCCTCAGCCAAGCAATTCTCTACCCTGTCACACCATCTTTTGATAACAAAGCTTTGTAAGGACTCCTTTTATCATTCTCAAATGGAATTCTTGAGGAACATTGGCTATGTACATGTACAATTTTGAGAAATGCTGAAGTATTATTTTAACTAGAATATAAAGAAGACGGAAAAGGAGATTCATTTATAATACATGTTGTGTATTTCAGCAAGAAGTATTAAATGCTCCATGCAACCACTCGGG
This sequence comes from Phoca vitulina, assembly GCF_004348235.1. Classification (NCBI taxonomy): domain Eukaryota; kingdom Metazoa; phylum Chordata; class Mammalia; order Carnivora; family Phocidae; genus Phoca; species Phoca vitulina. Next base: position 15,888,011 of record NW_022589734.1, read on the forward strand.
AAGACAGAATGAAGCAGTCAGATGCTTCCCCTGTCACTGTGAATGTGTGACAGCTATCTGAGCAGGTGGGTGGAGGTGTTGTGTAGGGAACGGTGAATCACTCGGTTAAATTCCAAACAAAACCGGCTAAGAGCTTCTCCTGATTCATATATTAGATGCGTTCCTGGAAAATTCATGGATTAAAAACTGTGCCAAAAAATATTTGGGGCTTGTATGGGAACCTGAGTAGAGGTCTCTGCTCAGAAGAATTAGAAACATTTCCCCCATTTTTTTTATTATGAAAAATTTGAAAATTTTGAAAATTTGAACATTAACAAAATAAATACTGGCGTATACCCTCTAACCAAGTTCAGCCTTTTTTTTCCCCTTCCAGATTCATCTGAAAGGTGACAGATATTACAATTTATTTCAGTATGCAGCTTCTAAGAATAAGGACATTTTCTTCCATATTTATAATACTGTTATCACACCTAAAAAATGAACCCTAATTTCATAATATTATCTAATACCCCCTAGTCCGGATGCAAAATTCTCCAGCTGACCCCAAAATTACTTTCATAACCGTGATTTAAAAAATCAAGATCTGGGATGCCTGGGTGGCTCAGTCAGTTAAGCCATCTGCCTTCAGTTCAGGTCATGATCTCAGGGTCCTAGGATCGAGCCCAGCATTGGGCTCCTTGCTCAGCAGGGAGCCTGCTTCTCTCTCTCCCTCTGCTGCTTCCCCTGCTTGTGCTCTCTCTCTCTCTCTGACAGATAAATAAATAAATAAAATCTTTTTAAAAAAATAAAAAGATCAAGATCTAATCAACATTAATCTGTTGTATTTGTTTATGTTTTACTAGGTTTCTTTTGATCTAGAACAATCTCTCCACCTTTTCTCCCCATGATATGTATATTTGGAAGAATCCAAGCCATTTGTCTGGCAGAATGTGCCACAGTCTTGAGTCCCATAACTTTCTGACATATCTGCCATTAGTTTTTGAAGCAACTTTGCTTTTCTGTCCTTAGAATTGGGATTTGCTATTTATCCAAAGATCTCTAATGTTTTTTTTTTTAGTGGGGTACAAATTTTGGAAGCCAAAATCTGGGAACTAGATTGTGATTGTTGTTTTGAGGGTGTCCCTTTCAGTGGGTAGAGCTGTGTCATCAGTAGTTTTTGTGATTGAATTCATATACTATTTCCAGTTCAAATGAAATATTACAGAGATTTCCCCTTTTTTATATATATTTGTAGCTCTTTTCTTAGGCTGAAAATTTTGATTTCTTTTTTTTTAAAAGATTTTATTTATTTATTTATTTATTTATTTTTAATTTTATTATGTTATGTTAGTCACCATACAATACATCATTGGTTTTTTTTTTTTTTTTTTTTAAAGATTTTATTTATTTATGTGACAGAGAGAGACACAGCGAGAGAGGGAACACAAGCATGGGGAATGGGAGAGGGAGAAGCAGGCTTCCCGCGGAGCTGGGAGCCCGATGCGGGGCTCGATCCCAGGACCCTGGGATCATGACCTGAGCCGAAGGCAGACGCTTAACGACTGAGCCACCCAGGCGCCCCAATACATCATTGGTTTTTGATGTGGTGATCCACGATCCATTGTTTTCGTATAACACCCAGTGCTCCATGCAGTACGTGCCCTCCTTAATACCCATCACCGGGCTAACCAGTCCCCCCTCCCCCCTCCCCTCTAAAACCCTGTTTGTTTCTCAGAGTCCATAGTCTCTCATGGTTCATCTCTCCCTCCAATTCCCCCCCCCAATTTTTCCCTTCCTTCTTCTTTTTTTTTTTTTTTTTTTAAGATTTTTTATTTATTTGACAGAGAGAGAACACAAGCAGGGGGAGTGGGAGAGGGAGAAGCAGTCTTCCCGCTGAGCAGGGAGCCCGATGCGGGACTCAATCCCAGGACCCTGGGACCATGACCCGAGCTGAAGGCAGATGCTTAATGACTGAGCCACCCAGGCGCCCCTCCCTTCCTTCTTCTAATGTCCTCCATGCTATTCCTTATGTTCCACAAATAAGTGAAACCATATGATAATTGACTTTCTGTGCTTGACTTATTTCACTTAGCATAATCTCCTCCAGTCCCATCCATGTTGATGTAAAAGTTGGGTATTCATCCTTTCTGATGGCTGAGTAATATTCCATTGTATATATGGACCACATCTTTTTTAAAAAAATCCTTAAAATATAATACCAATAGTACTACGATAATAAATCTTTTTTTAAAGATTTTATTTATTTATTTGTCAGAGAGAGAGAGAACACAAGCAGGTGGAAATGCAAGCAGAGGGAGAAGCAGAATCCCCGCTGAGCAGGGAGCCTGATGTGGGACTCGACCTCAGGACCCTGGGATCATGACCTGAGCAGAAGGCAGAAGCCCAACCAACTGAGCCACCCAGGCATCCTGATAATAAGTCTTCTGAATCAAGTTTAAGATTTCTTTATATTTAATTTTGCCCTTAGATTATATACCCCTAAGAATGAATTGTCAGAGAACTGTGTTCAAAAGTTACTAGGAAAAAAAAGGAGTTACTAGAAAGAATTTTCTTTGCCTTTAGTTTTATGTTATGGTGAAATAGAATAGAAATAGAATAGAAATAGAACCAATAGAATGTATAAATATATATAGAAAGATTCATTATGAGGAATTGGCTCATACAATTATGGAGGCTGAGAAGCCCCCAGATCTTCAGTTTGCAAGCTGGAGACCCAGGAGAGTAGATGATGTCAGTTTCTGTCTGAGTTTGAAGGCCTGAAGGCCTAGGAGAGCTTATGGCAGAGTTCTAGTGTAAAGCTGATAGGATCAAGATGCAGGAAGGGTAGATGTTTCAGTTCAAGTCTGAAGACAGTAAAAAACTGATATCCCAGCTCAAGATATTCAGATAGGAAGAGTTTCTTCTTACTCAGCATTTTTGTTCCATCCAGGCCTTCAACTGATTGAGTGAGGCCCATCCACACAGAGAGAGCAATCTGCTCTACTCAATCTACCAATTCAAACGTTTATCTCATCCTGAAACACCCTCCCAGATACACCCAGAATAATGTGTGACCATGTGTTTGGGCACCCCGTGGCCCAGTCAAGTCGACGTAAAATTAACCATCACAATGAAGATCTTTTTGTGGGTCCAGAGTATAGCAGCTCCAACCCTAGGAAAGAATACTTTGCAGGTGGATTCTTATCGTTGCCCCCGTCCATCCTTCTTTACTTTAGCATTTCTCTTCCTACTCCGTCCTGCTGTCTGTCTGGCTTGGATGACTTAGAACATTTGCAAGCCCCATTTACCACAACACAACTTGGTCAGCGTTGTTGCAATCATGATATTTTCTGGGAATGCACGCCTTTTTACTCTTCACTCTGCTCGGTAATTTTACTGTAAAACCAAGCCAGCAGTTTCCTCTTATTTTTTAACCTAGAGATTTCTGTCCAAATACATCATTTATTACCTTGTTTCCAAGAGACATTACACACTCCTCCATCTCAGAAATCTGAAATCCTGGATGATGTCTTGCAGAGAGTCTGAAGAGTTGTTCTTGACGCTGCCACTGGAGTTTTCCCCCAGGACAGAGCACTCCAGATAAAAAAAAAAAAAAAAATCCTTCCTGCCTTCAAGCAAAATACAACCTTATTGTGGGGGTCTGGGAGAGGGCAGGATCTTCGCATTCAAAGGCGTTTTTTTCAACTGAATAACGTGCCCAAATAACAACTCTTGCCTTTGTCACCATTTCAGGCATCATAACAATAGCTTCTTGTCATAGCTAATTATGGTTATGGTACATTAGTAGCTTCTACGAATTTTAAGAAACCACTTTATGGTCTTGCATTTGTTAAAGTCAAAAGCCCCTTTGCCTCTCATCATAGGGAAGAAGGGACCTTGTAGTTTTTCTGGTAACTTCAGCCACAGGGAGAGGTGACTTCCCTAGAGCCCCATGGCTGGTTATGGGCAAAGCTGGGAATAGCACTTGGGTATTCTTGTTTTCACCACATGGCATGGTCTACAAGTGACTTACGGATGGTTGGTCATATTCAAAAATACCTCCCCTCCAACCTTCCTGCCTTGCAGAGTTGATTTCTTTTGATGATCTTGAAGTGGCAGACTGGCATTGGTTTTTGTACTTTTTCAAGCCAGAAGTGGGGTTTGAGTATTGAGGACTGACTCCTGACCTTCTGAAATATGAGAGTCATATAAAGTTAAACAAACAAACATATATAGTGTAAAGAAGTGTTTGCAGATGAGCCAGCCTTGTTGCTAACGTCATCCCCCTGAAATTACACTGAAACCCGAGGAAGGGGTTGAGTAAGACTAAGACCTGCCAATTGGATCCAGTCCCAGAGACATTTTAGTTTTGTTGGCATCAAGAACTAGTGATCAAACTGGTGATTCAGTGGGTGTCTGGGTGGCTCAGTCGGTTAGGCGTCTGCCTTTGGCTCAGGTCATGATCCCAGGGTCCTGGGATCGAGTCCTACATCGGGCTAGTTGCTCAGTGGGGAGCCTGCTTCTCCCTCCCCCTCTGCTACTCCCCCTGCTTGTGCACTCTCTCTCTCAAATAAATAAATAAAATCTTTAAAAAAATTGGTGATTTACCTCCCTTCTCTTCCTTGGATGAGATGCACAGAGAGGACTTTGGGGTTCTTGTTTTGTGAAAGGGAGAGCTGTAGAACACAGCAGAAGCTCAGAACTGCCTTCTCCTCCTGGGTCTGTACACTTAAGGATGTCTCTATTCACATCCATCTGAGAACCTCAAGAGAGAGATCGCTTCACCCCAGCAGCCGCCTGTACCTGTCCAGCCACCACCTCTCTCTAGGTACACTGGAGACATCCTAAAAAGATGACATATGGACACATACATTGATGGGTAGACATTGTGACTATCCAGAAAGCAAGCCAGCTCTGCAAACCGTAGCGTCTAATAGAGGAGCGTGTCTGAAATCTACGCTGACATGGAATTTAGATGCCTCTCACAAATGTCTGGTTTTCTTTTTGAACTTGGGACTTGATAATTTTCTTGCACTGTTTTTTTTTTCCCCATGTGCTTCAAAGTATTTTGTTTTTCAAGAACATCTAATTCATTTATTTTCCAAAATAATGGGAGGAACTTGCCATGCAAGCAATAAAAAAATGTTTTCTGAAAATGAATAATTCCAGGACTGTTTCCAGGACAACCAGGAGGATAAAATAAAATGATACAGCAGCAGCTGGGAAAATGGAATTTGTGTAATTCTAGAAAGAACCAGTGTGTTTTAAAATTACAAGTTAAAAAACTGATATCTTGAGAACCTAATAATTCTGGTCACATTTGAATAAGTGCCCTGGGCGCTTTATTGTTACCAGTTTGGTATGACAGGCATCAGGCAAGTATAAAATGGATGTTTTTGAAATAGGATGTAATGTCCTTCTTTTTCCAAGCTTAATTCAGTGTCTCCTGAGACCGTGGGTTATTTCAGGGTTTATGTATAAGCTACTCTTTGGCAGTGTGTTTGAAAATTGCCATATGGATAACACTTAAAATGTCCTTTCTGAGGTATTTTACCAAAGACATATTATCAGTGTTATTTTTGTTAGCAGGATTCTTAAAACACATAAACACCATAATTAAATGGGAACTGTAGTAGAGGATTACAGAGCCAATTTTTGAAAACTAGTAAGTTACCAATAGATTGCAACACACAAGAAAACAAACAAAAAAACCCCAAAAAACCCAAACCCAAAAAGTAATGAGTATCAAATCACGACACGTGCACCTTAAACCTACATAGTGTTCTATGTCAATTATATCTCAATAAAACTGGGGTGCGGGAAGTCGTGATCCACTAAAAATGGGCAGAATTCTTTCTTATATTTAGAGATAGGTTTCATGCTCAAACTAAATATTATCTTTTATGTTATATTATATGCATCCGGTTTATCAGACAAGCTCAATAGAGTACAAGCAGAAAACCGCTTTATGATTTTCCACCTCTGCCTCTTCAAGCCGATTCTCTCAACTTGTTCCTTCCTGCTACTGAATACAAACTTGGGTGGGTGGGTCCTAGAACTTTTCCAGTCATTTTCGTGACAATAAAAAGTCCACTGGTCACATTCAGGAAAGAAGTCCAGTTCTCTGCAAAGTCTCATCCGATAATCTGCTGTTGCAATCATGGGGGACCCGCGTGGGGGTTAGAAGCCTGGAGGTGGGGACGGGAAAGGGTGGGTCAGCTGTTCTGTCTCCTCCCCCTGCTCCGCACTGCCCCTCACCCAGCAGCGTCTGGATCCTGCAGGGCTGCAGGCTGGGGAAAAGCTGAGTGGCACGAGGGCTCATCTCGCCTGGTACAATTTGTAGAATGTTAGGTCCTTAACTGGCACAAAGGCCAAATGCTTCTTGCCTCACTTGTGGGCTCCTTAGTGGCTCTTTTGGAGGAGCTTAGATTGCCAGGAACCTCTCAGCTACAATGGGACTCCTCAATGTGGGCAGTTCCTCCCCAGCTGGCTGCTTAGGAGCTGCCCTCACTCCCTGCTTTCAAGGGCTTTTCCTCTCCTGAGGTCACCTGGCCTCCCCAGGCACCTGCTGGGAGGAGTTCCTCTCAAGGTGACCCAGGCTCCTTCTGCAGGGTCCATTTTGATCCCATAGGATCTCAAGCAGCCTGGGCTCTCCACTGTGGAAATGCAGGCCACTTTCTCTCCCAGACAGGAGACAAGCACCAGACCTTGTGTTTCTCCAATTCCAGGAATAGACCAGCTCTTAGATTGGCTCACTTAAGACTCTCATAACAATTTACTCTCAGATGGCTCAGGAAAGATTTCTTTGTACTCCACTGGTACTTTTTCTGTACGTTTGAAATTGTTTCAAAACTTAAAAAGAAGCATGTATATACAATACACATATAAATACATATTCTAAAAACATAATGAGGATATATGTCATATAGAAAGCCTATAACCTGAGTTTGTCAATTAGTAGTATGTTACAAGCATTACTATATTAATATATGAAATATGTATGATCATTTTTATTTTTTTAAAAGATTTATTTATTTGAGAGAGAGAGCGAGCGAGTGTGAGCAGGGGGAGGGGCAGAAGGAGAGGGAGAGAGAGAATCCTTAAGCAGACTCCCTGCTGAGCACGGAGCCCAACACCGGGCTCAATCCCAGGACCCTGAGATCATGACCTGAGCTGAAACCAAGAGTTGGACACCTTACCGACTGAGCCACTCAGGTGCCCCTGTATGATCATTTTTAAAGCATATGTAGTTCATTGTAGGCAGATACCATAATTTAATTAACCAAACTTATGCTTTTATATCACTTACATTCTTTTAATGTAACAAATTGTGCTACCATAAAAAAATAGATTTGGACAAAGCTACCATTGTTGCACATAATAAAATTCAGGGGTCTGGTTTCTCTGCAAGTTCGCTAAGCTCTAGGGAATCCCTCAGCCTAGTGACAGTTACAGACTATTATCCAGAAAGCTAGAAAGGATTAATCTTCCTCTGCTTCAGAGTTCTTTCTGAAGCGTATCGCTAACTTTGGAAGTGCCATCTCAGCATCATGAATTTTCTCCCACTTAAAAAGCTAACATAAAATTCCTTTAAACACTGTCTGAGTGCATTTGATCCTGAATACAGTCATGGGGTCCATGATCAGAATGTTGTCAGTGCCACTGGGTTATAATAAGAAAACAGAAGTGATACAACGTGGAACACTGTGGGCATTCAGCTTTCTTCTACTAGTGTGTTCAAGAAAAGCGTCCCGATTTGCCAGGTTATTTATTCATTTATTTATTTAGCTCCACGTCCAGCGTGGAGCCCAATATGGGGTTTGAACTCACAACCCTGAGATCAAGACCTGAGCTGAGATCAAGAATCTAACCCTTAACCGACTGAGCCACCCAGGCGCCCCTACGAGATCTTTTAGAATACGTTGTTGAACATTTCAGTAGAATTCTCTCAAACCCCTGTGTTCAATGACAGAGATATTGGGCCCCAGATATGCTGACAATTGTGATAATGATACTCTGCATAGATGTGGTGGCTTATGTGTTTCAAAGCCTTTTGTTTTTATTGCCTAATCCAATCCTTACGGACTCCCTGAGAGGGGATCCGGAAAGATATTATCGTTCTCATTTCATTGATCAGGGAAGTGAGAATGACTTGAACTGATGCTCTAAGTCACGGTGCTAGAAGAGACAGCTGGGACTGCAGCCTAGGATTTCAGCTGTCTGCACAATGTTGCTGGGTGCCCGGCATGTTCTTCACCCCACAAGCTGCCCCACCTTCATGTTTTCATCTGGGACTGCTGTCACCCAGCTGTTCAACAGACTCCTTCCTTCCTTCCTTCCTTCCTTCCTTCCTTCCTTCCTTCCTTCCTTCCTTCCTTCCCTCCTTCCTTCCTTCCTTCCTTCATTCTTTCTTCTCTTCCTTCTTTCCTCTCTCTCTTCTTTCTTTCTTCTTTTCTCTTTCTTTCTTTCTTTCTTTCTTTCTTTCTTTCTTTCTTTCTTTCTTTCTTTCTTTCTTGTTTTTGTTTATCACTTCTCACATCCTGTATATCATCATCTCCTGCCCTTTCTATTTCCAAACCATACTCCAAGTCTGCTCTATCCTCTGGAACCATATTCTGAATCTGCTCTATCCTCTCCATCTCCACCACATTCACCTCTGCCCAAACCAGCATCACCTCTCACCTGAACGACAGCAACAGCTTGCCCACCTGGCCCCTGTTTCCACTCCTATATCCCATGGTCTATTCTTCATATGGCAACCAGATGACCTTCCTAACTCACATCAACTTCTATTCCTTCTCTGCTCAGAGAATTTTAATAGCCCTTTGAATAAATTCTGAAGAGACCTTCACCCTGGTCGACCATACACAAACCCAACAAGACCCTGCCTGTTTCTGAACTTTTCTCCCACCTTCTCCCCCCATCTTTATCTCCCACCCTCTCCCACCTACTCGGTTTGCCCCAACCATGCTTATCTTTCTCTGTTACTAGAACATACCAAGCTCACTCTTGTTCTAGAATCTTTCATGACCTGAAACGCTCTGGCCTCAGTCCTTCCTGGAGCTTTTTCTCATCACCTAGGTCTCTGCTTGAGGGCTACTTCTGTGGAGAAGCCCTCCCTGAGCACCTCATCTGAAGGAGATCCTGTCACTCTTGGTCATATTACTCTTTTCATCCTGCATGACCCTTACTTTGTTTATTGATTTATTGTCTATCTCAATTGACTAAATACAGTCTCATTTTTTTAAAAAAGATTTCTTTATTTTTTTATTTGAGAGAGAGAGAGAGAGCACACAAGCAGGGGGAGAGGCAGAGGGAGAGAATCTCAAGCAGACTTCCTGCTGAGAGCAGAGCCCAATACAATTGGGAGTCTTGATTCCACCACCCTGAGATCATGACCGGAGCAGAAATCAAGAGTTGGCTGCTTAACCAAATGAGCAATCCAGGCACCCCTGGATTATCTTCACTACTATGAGCCTGGCATTGTCTAAGTATTTTAGCAATATTAACTCATTTTATCCTCATAATGACCATTATGCACTTCTCAAATGAGGAAATGAAGGTACAGAAACTTCCTCAAGGTCACCAAACCCATAAGTGACAAAACCAAGATTTGATCCAAACAGTTGGCTTGAGAATCCTTGCTCTTGGGTGGGGGTCTCGTCTATCATGTTTATCTATGAATGCCCATCATGGAGAACAGTGCCTGGTTCAGAGTAGGCACTCCACAAACAGTTGTTGAACAACTGAATGATTTCATGGTTGCTATGGAACCCCCGACACTGGATCTCCACCAGTATATCTTGGGTGCACCCTACCATCTGTCTGATCCTCAGACCCCTGGTGTTATGCAGGAACTGGACTAGTTAACATTTTGTGAGGTATTTGGACATAACTGCATCTTTAGCCAGAGTCATGTTTGAAATTAAAGCTATCATCTGCCTGAAATCTACCTATACAGTGACAACTGACATTTACATGGTGATATAATTTCTATAGAGCTCTACACATACGTCTTCTCACTGCACAGTGGTCAAAGGGAAAACACCATTCCAAAACCCTTCAGGGGATTCAATGAGACTGAAGTAGTCATTGCTATTAGCTCAGCTGGTTAATGTAAAAGCTTTTCACCTGCAGTTAAATCCAGACAGGAGCAACTATGTGCTATGAATTTGCCTGTGTCCATAATGTCCCCAGGGAACATTTACCTGGATTAGTAAGACTAATGTTGAATTGGCAGAGTTAGATCTTACTGAGACTCTCTAGTTATGACTAACAACAATAAAAAAACGTGGGAGGAATTAGATCTTATGGCAAGGCAGTTAGAGCTAAATTTATCACATAATGGTATATATAAAAAAGTCATCTCCTACTTTTCTACATTTCCCTCTTGTTTTCACAGAGCACTCCTGCCATTACACTATCACTGAGCAACACTGGAGCATTTTCCTTATTTCTCTTCAGCCTGCCTTCTAGTTAGGCTATGCTGTGACCATTTCTGGGCACATCCCTTCCCTAAAATTTACCTTTCCTGTGCACTTACTAAGTGAGTGACTAGTTATGATAATGGTCAGCTCCAGACTCCACACAAAAGTCACTTTCTCCTTGCTCACTAGTCCATGGTGTCTCATTTTGTACTATTGTCACAGTCTACCTTGCTGGGTGGCAGTCACCATGAAGCTAGTCTAGTTCAACGTTAAGAATAGGGGCTTTGATGGCAAACTGCCTTGGTTCTACTCCTTGCTCTGCCATGTACTAGAAGTGCAAACTTTGGCAAAGTATTTTGTCTTTTCTGTGCAACCATTTCCTCTATAAAATGGGGATAACATAGCACCTGTCTCCTAGGGTTGTTATGCGGCTTATATTACTACATAGAAAACACTCAGAACGCTGCCCAGCCCAATATAAGTTATATATCAGCATCATTGTTGAAAACAGTGATAGATCTTATACTCATTGCAGCTCTTGTGTATATAATTGGCTCTCAATCAACATGTGTTTGGGTCCAGCCCCACTGGTTTTCTTCATTACAGGTCTCAATGGATTAAAGAATGATTCATCTCAGATAATACTACACCACAAACCACTTAACAGACATTTAAATTAATTTGTAGAATTACAGTTTTTGCAATAATAGAAATAAAGCATGGTATTGTAAAATTAATAGCTATTTCCTTTTCACTGAGAGAGATGAAATTGTTTGTAATCTTTTAAAAAGATGTCTCTGTCCACCTGGGTAGAGCTATAGGTTAGTGCCCACATCCAAATATCATCCATAACCTTGAAGGTCACAGGAATGGTGGCAAGGTTAGGTAACTTCTTTAGATGGTCCCAGAAATGAAGGAGAACTGACTCATCCAGTTTAGTTGGTTAAGTTTAGCCAACATCAGGGGAATTGCAGATTACCTAAATATCTGAGTGTGAAATTAAATGTTCACTATTTTATCCACTGAGATGTTGGAGTTTGGCTTTGCAGAATTATTACAGTAAAAACCTGTCTAGTATGGAAATTGGTACTAGAAGCAGGGTATTGCCTGAGACATGGGGCAGTGGCTTTAGGTTCAATCAGCACATAGTAAGGAGACAATAACAGAAGGCACGCAGTGGTGACCCATGTTATGTGGTGGCCAAACCTTTGGCAACATTGTCACCTGTCAAGAACAGGAAGGCAAAAAAAAAAAAAAAAGAATCTCATGAACTTGTGAAGGGGACAAAGAGGTTTTGAGGTAGAATGTTGGTCACGTGAGTTGATTGTTACAAGTTGTATGTGATAAAATACTAAAAGAAAGAGATCAGAAAATAACTGGTTGATTTAAAAACAGAAGAGAGAGGAAAGATAGAGAGCCCGGGAATTTTGGAACTCTCAGGCCTGGGTAACAAAACTGTTTCTCATCTCCAACCAGCAAAAGAGAAAATTGAGAAGTTTTTTTGAGTTTGAAAAACCTGCTAAGACTCAGCATCCAGGGAAAGACCAAATCAAGCTTTTAAAAGATCCTGAAAAGGATTAAATATTAAAAGAAAAATTCTACCTAATAGAATTGTGTCCAGTGGGACACAATGGACCCATGAAGCTTGATGTATCGAAGTGACCCTCAATAAGTATATTACACGTCTCAAAACAAATTGTGGGTATGACTTCTGTCACATACAAAAGTCTAGAGTAAAATACAAAAAACCAGCAAAACTTTTGAGTGAGCTATCTTGCCCAAAGCTCCCCAGGCTGGTCTAAAAGACACTGTGACTTTTCAAGACAGAGAAAGATCTCTGAGTCTCTAATTTTCCACAGACAAGAAGCAGCCAAGAAGGTAGGGTAACCAACTCATCACAGTTTGCCTGGGACTTTCATAGTTTTGATCCTGAAACTCCTATAATCCAGGAACAGTCTCAGGCCCAGGAAACTGGGACAGCTGGTCACCCTTTGAAGAGGGCATATTCTACAATGCTATCTCTATGTAGTCAAGGGAGACAATGATGAAAGGAAGGAACTCCAGAGAGCAGACTCAAGAGTCATGGAGAACAATGGACTTGGAACTTACTTTCAGGGAGAAGATCCAAAGCTTTGTGAAGGACCATTTCATATCCCTTAGGGTAGGGAGACTTGATGGGATTTCAAAATTGCTAGGGGCTCCTGACTGCTCACATCCCTCCTTGACCCACCTCGCTTGAGAGCAATTTTTTAATTGGCTCCCCATTCTGCACCAGAAAATTTTCATTTGGAATTCTCCCAGAGATCTGTTATGAGCTAAGTGATAGGTCCAGACAAACTATAAAATGGGGTTTATTTTAGTGGCACATAGTTACCAAGTGTCCTAGTTTTCTTTCTGCAGCATTAGGGAAATTTGTCAGGGTACCAACCTGGAGCTGAAGACCCGATTCCTCTTTGTTCCCTTTATATTTATGATTCACAAAAGAGAGCATTAGATCAGGCTGTTTTGGAGCAATTTGGTGTGAATCATGTCTATCTGAATTGTTTGCACCAGCCAGCTCTGACGTGTCTGAGCTGCCTTATGCCCAGTCTGTGTAGAGTTTCTCCCACTTATGCACAGTGTCCTGAGCTATTCTGCTGTAGTTAAGTGGGTAAGAAGCCCATTCTCCCTCCCTAGGATGCTAAGAACACCTGAGACAGGAAGAAAGATTGGGATATATTCCTCAAGAGGTGACTCTGTTCATGGCATACACTTCGACTCCTTCAATCTAGCTTTTGAAGTCTTAAAGGAATAGTGACATAGACATTTCATGTATTAACAAGGTTTAGAGGTGTGGAAAGAATGTTTTGGGTCACAGGGGTCTTTCAGTTGGTTGTGTCACTCATATGGGTAAAACCAACTGAGCTGTGGTAGAGACAATGCCATGTGCTTACCAAATCTCATTTCATTTTCTTCTTCCTGGAACACAGGAATATATACTTCATAGCCCCTTTTATAGTTAGGTTCACTCATGTGACTGGGTTTTGGACAACAGTCGTTAAGACCCCTGTGTCTTTTTCTACCTCCTCCATGTTCTCTCTCCTCCTTCCAGAGCCATCTTCCATGATGGCTGCCTGCCATATTTAAGGTGGCAGCGCCACAAGATGGAAGGAGCTTGGACGCCTCATTTACTGCCTGAAGGAGAGACTCTCAGGAGAGCTGCCTGGCCTGTACTGGACCGTGATGTGGGAGGGAGATAAACCTGTATCACATGAAGCCCTGGAAATTTGGGGATTATTTGTTACACTGACTCGCATTGGTTATCTTGACCACTGTAGAAGGCCAAGGGACTGAAATTGGAGAGTCTAGATACAGTTTTTCTCTTACTTCAGATTCAACAACTGGTTTAACATGACATTACTTCCCTGACATCAGGACTTGTCACACGTGTACAGGTGATTGGGCTCACAGCTCTTGGTTTGCCGTTGGGTGGTGCAGGGAGGGGGCATGTCCCAAATTTGAGCAGCAGAGGTCAAGAATATAAAAATATTTACATGGAAGAATCTAAAAACAATGAGAGCAACAATATAGGTTGTTTCATACTCCTCCAGGCTTTGGGACAGCTGTTCACACCCCGCCCCTGGGATCTCCCTTCACATTCCTGTTCCTGTTCTTTGTTTTGGTCCCCAGAGGACCCATTCTCAAAGTATGATGCATTTATTTCTCTTGTCAGAAATGAACATTAAACACAGAAATGTTAATACAGGCCTTCTGGCGTGCTGGGAGCTTAAACAAGCTTGGAAGTCTTGCTGAGGCACAGACTTTAAATGCATCTTAAAGCCCTAATAAGGTCCTTAACAAGTAACAAAAATGAACCCACTCCCCAAAGCATTGACCTGGAAGTGTGTCTTTGTTGCTTAAATTATGATTACAACTTTCCGAGCTACGTCTTATTAATGAATTCTAAATGGAAGTATTTATCTCAGGAGGAAGTGGTGTTTCTTCCTCTCATCCCCGGTGACACACTGAACATACTAATTGATATGAAGCTGATTTTTAGGAGACAGGAAAGCCCTGAGGTCTTTGTCACAATGACAATTGTTGCTGGAGCCATTAAAGACTGTCAGATCAGGGCTGAAAACAGGCTACTCTCATTTTACAGTGTCCCTAGAGTATATGATTTTGCCATGCTTTCATGGTTCACACACTCACGGGAAAGAGCTTTCCTTCTTTACGAGGCCTTATTACCTGCACAGGGACCTTGGGGGGGGGGGCGGGGAGGGCTCTGGGGAATGCCCGTCTCCTTTATTTTTTTTATGGAAAATTTCATATTACTTGATTAAATTGTATCCAATTTCATCAATTAAACGTTGGATGCAGGAGATCAGATAAACCCTTCCAAAATGGGATAAACTATAACACAGATGGAAGACAAACTTAATGCATACAGAGAATATACAACTCAAGGAGGAAAACATGGGCCAGTTGAAAGACAAAGAGAAAAAAAAAAGAGAGGGACATGAAAATTTAAAATACCAGTGGTCAATGAAAATCTTTTTTTCCCCCCCTTACTGTGCTTTTTATTTCTGTGACTTACTCATTCTATCACTGGAAGCCTGTGTCTCCCACTCCCTTTCACCCATTTTGCTTACCCCCCACCCCTCTCCTTTATATTTGCAAGTCTGATTCTGCTTTTGTTTGTTTATTCATTTTTTTTTAATATTCCACATATGAGTGGAATCATATGGCATATGTCTTTCTCAGTCTGACTTGTTTCAGTTGCATATTACTCTCTAGGTCCACCCATGTTGCTGTAAATGGCACAATCTCATCCTTTTTTATGAGTAATATTCCATTGTGTGTGCATGTGTGTGTGCGCGCGCACAAACGCATACCACATCTCAAAAGATCTTTTATTAAACAATTTAACTTTACCAATAAGTAAAGAAAGTAAATGAGATATACTATAAATGCCACAAAGGGAAGTAGGCTCCAATATCTCCAATCAAATTGGGAAACATTTTCTTTTTTACGGTAACACTTAGTGATATTGAAGGTGTGGGAAAGTAGGCATTTGTCAAACACTGCTGGCCCCAGAGCAGATTAAATTAGAGGATTCTTTAGAAATATCTATCCAAGGTCTTAAAAATGTGACTACCCAGTTTCACCCCTGGAAATTTATCCTAAGGAAATAAATATGAATGTATGTGAAGATTTATCCAAAAAAAAAAAAAGATTTATCAAGGGATACTTATTGCAGAGATATCTAAAGTAATGCAATTGGGAAATAACCAAAAAATCCAACAATGGGGAATTGGTAAGATAAATTATATTGTATCCACATGATAGAATGCAATGTAGCCATTAAAAATGATATTCAGAGGATATTCTAGGGTACCGACAATATGCGAAAATGTTTCTGACATATTGTTAAGTGAAAATGTCAAGTTGCAAAACAATGTCAACCCAATTTAGAAAAAGAAAAAGAAAAAAAGCATATTTATTTACATAGAAAACATATTGAAAGAATACACACCAAAATGTTAGTAGTTATTATTTTGGTGTGATGGGGCTTTTCTCTCTCACCTGCATGTATATGTGTGTGTGTTGTGATTTTTGGGGGGTATTTTTTGGTATTTCCAACAGGGGACCTGTATTTCTCTGATAATCAGATAAAAATCGTTTTGCCCCCATTTTTTTGAACATGGGGCTCAAACTCACAACCTTGAGATCAAGACCTAAGCTGAGGCCAGGAGTTGGACACTTAACCGACTGAACCACCCAGGTGCTGCTTTTTTCCCCATTTCTTTTTTTTTTTAAGGTTTTATTTATTTATTTGAGAGAGAGAGAAAGTGAGAGACAGAGCATGAGCAGAGGGGGAGGGACAGAGGAAGAGGGAGCAGCAGACTCCCCGCTGAGCAGGGAGCCCAATGCGGGACTCAATCCTAGGACCCTGGGATCATGACCTGAGCCGAAGGCAGACGCCTAACGACTGAGCCACCCAGGCGCCCCAAGACCAGCTTTTAATGCCTTAGTTATATTTCCAGTACCCATTGGGGAAATGCAGGTGATGTTTTATCTCTTTTTAAAAAAGGATGCATGAAGAATAGGTATTACCTTGGGCTACTCCCGAGCAGGGTAATGTCTACATGTGCCTTTTTCTTTTCCTTGAGTCTTAATTTTTACAAAAGATTAATTAGGAATTGGAGGTAACCAGGAGCAGGAGCACTAAACTATTTTAGTTGGAAACAAGAGAGAACTAATAGAAAGGGCAATTCTTTGTCTCTGCTGTAGCAAATTGAGTTGCCGGCAAGTGGAGTGAATGAGCTTACCTGACAGGATCCTTTTCAGCACTGGGGCGATTTGCTTTCTCAGGCTGCAACTTCTCAGTGTTCCAGATTCACTCATTGTGAAGGTCATGTACAATGTAAATACTGGAGCCTGAGTGGGCTGGATTTCTGATATTACTTATGGTATACATTGACAGGTAAAGCAATCATGTCCTTTACTTATTGGGAAAAGATCTCTTTCGATATATAGATCTTTCTTGATTCATGATGGCATTATGTTCCAATAAACCCAATAAACATTGTAAGTTGAAAATATCATTGAGTTGAAAATGCATTGAATACACCCAGTTGACTGAACATCATTGTTTGCCCTAGTCTTAAAGATGCTCAGGATACTTATATTAGCTTATAGTTGGGAAAAATCACCCAACACAAAGCCTATTTGATACTGAATATCTCATCATGTAATTTATTGAATGCTGTACCAAAAGTGAAATATAGAATGGCTGTACGGGATAGAGTGATTGTCAGTGTATTTGTCATTCACCCTTGTGATCACGGGGCTGCCCGGGAACTGTGGCTGCTCAGTATCACGGGAGAGTTGGAGCACGTGTTGCTAGTCCAGATCCAAAGGATCCAAATACAAAATTCAAAGTATAATTTCTACTGAATGTGAGTGATTTCACACCATTATAAAGTCAAAAAATTCTAAGTTGAACCATCCCAAGTTGGTTATCGAGTAATAGAGAAAGTGATGGGCAAGCTGGAGAGGTCAACAAGGATGGAGACAAGTCTGGAAACACTGTCTTATATGGAACAATGGAAGGAACTGGGCTCTTTTGCCCAGGAAATGAAGCTTTAGTGTGCACACGATAGTTGTCCTCTGCTAATTTAAGAGCTATTGTGAGAAAGAGGGGATAGATTTGCCCTGTTTGGTTTCAAAGAGCAGAAACGAGGACCAGATGCTATTAGGAGCCTGGTTGTGTTTTAAGAATAAGAAAATTCTAATAGGAGCAATTGCCCAACAATGGGATTTGTGATGAGGAGTAAAACCTAGAAGTTCATATTTTGACTCCTTATTGTGGATTGGCTTCCATGGAGGCAGACTCAGAGACAGAGATTCTGAAGGAGATTATTGGGGGTATTGTTGGGATCAATAATTGTGGGAGGGAAGGAAACAGGATTAAGCAAAGGAAGATGAGCAACGGTGCTGGACAATAGAAGCCTCAATCGATCCTACGGAGAGGTCTGAACAACGGAGAGTCTTTGAGAGCCATCCTGAGTTTAAGTGAAAGGGCCAGCCTTATACCAGCAGCCAGACCTTGGGTGAGGAAGCTCTTTTCAGCTAACGACTATTTCATGTTTGCATGGGGATCTAAGCAGCTCATTACAGCATTCATCATGACTTGGGAGAGGGTAGGAATTTTAAGCAAGACATAAACAGTGATTAATATAAAAGAAAAGATTGATTTGACTACATTAGAAAAAGAATGCTTATTTTTCAAAAGATGCCATAAAGAAAATACAAAGAATACTTACAATCTTGGTGAGGGGGAGACTTTAACACAACCAAGAAAGGATCCACGTCAAGAACATATAAAGAGTGCCTACATATCATTAGTGAAAGGATAAACAATACAGTAAGAAAATGGGAAAAAGTCATGAACAGGTATCTTATAAAAGAAAAACATATATGGCCAACAAACACATAAAAAGATGTTTAATTTTATTAGTGATTAGAGAAATGCAAGTCAGGTTCACAGTGAGATATAATTTTATACAGATTTGGTTGGTAAACATTAAGAAGCTTGATGATACAGATATTGGAGGTTATGTGGATAGAGAGAATTTCTTATACATTGTCGGTAGGAGTATAAATTGTTATAAAAACTGCTTTGGGAAAGCAGTTTGGCATTACCTTAAACATTAAATATTCACGAATTATATAATCCAGCAATTCTGTTCACAGGTATACTCCTGCACATGTACAAGAATAGACAAAGAAGCACTACTTGTAATAGCAAAATCCTGGAAACAACACAAATGTGCATTATATACAGAACATGTAGACAATAGAATATTATAGAGCAGTAAAATCAGATGAACCACAGGCAGCAGTGTGGATGAGTCTGAGCAATTTAATATTCAGTGAAAAAAGTAAATCTTAGAATATTAATTACAGTATGACACCCTTTCTGTGAAGTCAAAAGATAAACTAAACAGTGTATTTGGGGAGCACATATATATGTGAGATTCGTAAAAACAAGAGAATAATAATATTGTGCATCTGAGGTCCAAACAAACGGGAAGTGGAGCAGGAGAAACAGGAGGGGAAAACAAACCCGAAACTGTTGTTGGAGTGGCTCAAGGAGAGGCTAAAGGTCCCATTTGTCGTGTAGTGCTAGTAATTTCCTTTAAAAACCACACAGAGATATAAGGGACTGAACTTTATAGTTATCTTTTCTCCCATGTGGAGATCCCAGAACCCCAAAGACAACTTACAGTACATGTCCATCATTTTTCAAATTCGTCTGCTGTCCTATCATAAATGACCTGCTGAGTGATATTTTAGCCACCTTTCAGATGGAGACACTTGCCTGTGTTTTGATTATTCCCAGTGACTTCACAATACTGATAGAAAAGTCTTTTGGAGGTTTTTGTTTTGTTTTGTTTTTTGGTTTTTGTTTTTTTTTTTCATGGGTGAGTGTGCTCTGCTGCCAAGTGTTTAATTCTGGGTGACAGACCCACCTGTGTGGTAATTACAAGTCTTGGGAAGTCAGAATGTCTTGAAAGTGACATAAGTGCTTTGGCAGGCGGGACATTTTCCAAAACTTGGAGGTATTCAAAAGAATCACATGAAAAAATGTTCATCATCATTAGCCATCAGGGAAATCCAAATCAAAACCACATTGAGATACCCCCTTACACCAGTTAGAAAGGCAGAAATTGACAAAGCAAGAAACAACAAATGTTGGAGAGGTTGTGGAGAAAGGGGAACCCTCTTACACTGTTGGTGGGAATGCAAGCTGGTACAGCCTCTTTGGAAAACAGTGTGGAGGTGCCCTGAAAAATTAAAAATAGAGCTACCCTGTGACCCAGCAATTGCATTACTGGGTATTTACCCCAAAGACACAGATGCAGTGAAAAGAAGGGCCACATGCACCCCAATGTTCATAGCAGCAGTGTCTGCAATAGCCAAACTGTGGAAAGAGCCGAGATGCCCTTCAGTAGATGAATGGATAAAGAAGATGTGGTCCATATATACAATGGAATATTACTCAGCCATCAGTCTATACCCAACTTTTACATCAACATGGATGGGACTGGAGGAGATTATGCTAAGTGAAATAAGTCAAGCAGAGAAAGTCAATTATCATATGGTTTCACTTATTTGTGGAACATAAGGAATAGCATGGAGGACATTAGGAGAAGGATGGGAAAAAGGAAGGGGGGAATCGGAGGGGGAGAGGAACCATGAGAGACTATGGACTCTGAGAAACAAACTGAGGGTTTTAGAGGGGAGGGGAGTGGGGGGATGGGTTAGCCTGGTGATGGGTATTAAGGAGGGCACATATTGCATGGAACACTGGGTGTTATACGAAAACAATGAACCATGGATCACTACATCAAAAACTAATGATGTACTGTATGGTGACTAACATAACATAATAAAATTAAATTAAAAAAATAAAGGTTTATAAAAAAAAGAATCAAAAGGAGGATTTGGAGAAGTTACTGAGACCATTTGAACTAGATAACTTTTTTAAAAGGATTTATTT
The DNA here is from genome assembly GCF_004348235.1 of Phoca vitulina. NCBI lineage: Eukaryota > Metazoa > Chordata > Mammalia > Carnivora > Phocidae > Phoca > Phoca vitulina. The sequence goes on from NW_022589734.1 coordinate 15,908,465, forward strand.
ACTTTATTTTTAAAGAGAGAGAGAGAATGTGGGGAGGAGGCGCAGAGAGGGTCCTAAGCAGACTCTGTGCTCAGCGAGGAGCCCGATGTGGGGCTCGATCTCACCACCCTGAGATCATGACCTGAGCCAAAAACCAAGAGTCAGACACTCAACTGACTGTGCCGCCCAGGCACCCCTGGAGCAGATAACTTTTAAGACAACTTCTAACTCAGGATATGAGCCCAGGTCAACCCTCTTCCAGAGAACAGAGTGCTCTTTATTTGATTGAGGAGCATTCGAAACTCCACCCATCTCCCATCCTCCAGCTAGTAATTCTGTTGTAAGTTAATAGCCTCTCCCATTAGCTTAGTTATAGCACTAATTAGATATCTGGCAAATGGGTATTTATGAGCCTTCAAAGTAAGGGCCAAGAAGTCACAAGACCAAAACTTTTTTTTATCAGCTTCTCCCCTCCCCTGCAACCAAATCCCATATTCACAGAGATAAAGATAAAATAAGAAATGTGTTTGGTACCCTTCATGTATGTGTATATTTCTTAAGATAACAAGCACCTTTAACTCATCTTGACAGCTAGAGAGCTGTTCATTCAGGTTATCTTTTTCTCACAGGTTTTATTGGGCATCTTTTTCAGATTCCAGGCTTCTCTGGATGAGCTTGTGATTTGATTGTCTGATCAGAGAACATTACCTCATTAAAAATAAATGTACAGAGAGCTTTAGAGATTGAAATTTCATGTTTTATTTGTTGAAAAGAAAGAGGTCACATCAACTAATCAACCTCAACATCCATAAATGCAATTCCCAAGCCTCTGAAAGCAGGATGTAAAGAAGAGATTACAAAACCAACTCATTAACAAGTCCCGGGGGAGGTTCCTTGAATGTCTCCGTAAAGTTGCGTTCTACTGAATATAGACGGGCCGCCCAGGTGGCTCCCTACTATGCGTATAGCCCAGGTGGATCCACTAGGATGACTGACTTTGGAATATTTTACCCTGGGAGCCAAGATAGTTTAGTTGCATTTATGTAAACATTCTGTTTGTATAGCGAAAATAGGAAATGGTTCCTTCCAGGGAAATTGTGACTTTCTATTATCTTCTTCCGTATCTTTTTCCCCTTCAGCACGGTATTCAGTATGGAAGGGAAGACAGGGGGTTTGGGATGAAGAACAAAAAAGAAAGTGAGCTTCAGACTAGTTCTATTACTTACTAGTTTCATGACTTTAATAAGATGTTTTACAGCTTTGAGGTTTATTTGTTTTTAAAAATCAGAAAAATAATTATGTCCATCTACTAGGTTTGTATGAGAATTAAATAAAACAGGTATCTATGTTGTTTAGAATTACTTTGCTCTAGAAATTATTCAAGGTAACTTATCAATAAGGCTCTATTCAACACACACACAGCCATAACCAGACATGCCACACACGGATGTACGTGACTTAGGCATATACTGCACACAAATGTAGCATAAATTAAAAATGCAGATAAAAGACGAAAGGAAAACAAAGGTGGAAACATATAATGAAGGCAGAAATGAGAATAAAAATATGAGCAGAATACAAATGTGGTTCTCATCTTTAGAGCATCTAGCAAAAAAAAAAAAAAAAAGGAAATTTAGTCTATAGAACACTTCACAGTGTCCGTAATATAAAAAGAAACCAGCTGTCCAAGATAACTACCCAACGTCATTGGTTCCAAAATCAGGGAGAAAAGTTTTCCATGTAAAGAAGACAGTATATGAGATGATAGGGCAAAATCTTTGACAACCAACCTACAGTAAATACAATGATGTGCTTCACAGGGCTGTTTGTTATATCGACTTTTTGATGGTATTACACCAAAGTAAAATACAACCAGGAAAACAAAGCAAAACATGTATAAGTTGCTTAAAATGTATCTCTAGATATCTTGCACCTTGATGATGTGGCTTGCCCCTCTGGGAGAATGGATGAATTGTACATGTTTCAAGCAATCTTATTTTTCTTTTTTAAAAAAATTTATTTGAGAAAGAGAGAGAGCATAAGCAGGAGGGGCAGAGCGAGGAGAGAAACTCAAGCAGACTCCATGCTGAGTGAGGAGCCTGATGTGGGCTTGACCTCACGACCCTGAGATCATGACCTGAGCTGAAATCAAGAGTTGGATGCTTACCCGACTGAGCCACTCAGACGCCCCTCAAGCAATCTTCTTACACTAAACAAGACAACGTATGTCGATGAGCCTACAAACAACAAAGAGCTGCAGAACTACACACTTTCTTCTGGTACCTCTGATGCTCACCAGCAATCTAGCTTGTGTCCATACTTGTGGACCTGTCATGACTATAAAGCAACTCAATAGACTCACCTCTGATAAAGTTGGCTCATAAAGACTTGTTAGAAATATCTGCATTTTAATAAGCAACTCTTGAACATCCCAAACCCCTAACGGTCCAGAGGAATGAGTCTTTAATGAGGGTGCTTTGTTCACAACGACAGGAGGGGTATGAGGGAGGTGTTCTTTTTTCTGGCATTTTGTTATCTATATAAGTGATCATCAACTCCATTACATATAAACTACTTCTCTAAGGAGAGATTCAAAGTCTAAATATAATAAATATATATATTTTTCATTTTCAAAGTTTTAGGAACACTTTCCATTTTATAAGGCAAAAAGTTTCATTGACTGCATCTTCCAAGACAACTGTTGCTAGCGGAATGTTGTTACTAATATGTCCTTAATGATTCCAGGGTGATTTCACCCTGAATAAATCTTACATTGTTCCCAGTAGCAAGGCTCCATTCATTTTTTTGTTAAAGATTTTATTTATGAGAACAAGAGAGAGCAAGCACGAGTCAGTGGAGAGGGAGAAGCAGGCTCCCGCTCGATCCCAAGACCCTGAGATCATGACCTGAGCTGAAGGCAGACGCTTAATCAACTGAGCCACCCAGGCGCCCCACAGTGCACCATTCATAGTAAGACCTGATGGGAACAAGGTATTTTCAAATTGATTTTCCTCTGTATACAACTCATACCATTCATTTCATTAAAAGATTTCTTCTAATTAAAGCTCATTATTTAAAAAAATCAGTTTCAATCTTTATGCATTAGGTAGAAAAATGCTCTGGAAATCAAGTAGCTTTCTGTATCACAAAAGAAAATGAATTCTTTAAACTATGACTGGCTTTAGAAAGAGATTGATAACTGGAAAGCTGGCCAATACCCTCTGGGTATCAATTCATGAATGTTTGATAATCAGTCAGGAGTGGAAGCTGTCATTCTAGCCAGTTTTATGAAAAAAATCCCAATAAGCAAGATGACATCTTTTATGATGACCTCTGCACTCACAATGTCTTCAGCTGACAATTACTCACCTGTCACTCTCAAAACGCTTTTTATTAAAAAATATACCAAACACTTACTTATTTTAGACTGATAGAGTCTATGTGCTCAGCTGAAATTCATCAATATTAACAGCAGCAAAAACCATACCATAAATTGACTCTGTATATACTTCTAGATAAAGAAGAGCTTCTTAGGGGCTGCAGTAGTGTCTCTTTCAAGGAGTAGTGTTGTTTTTAACCAATCTGTCTTTATCCATTTTACCCAGAAAAGTCATTATTCACAAGGCAGGGTGGAGGGAGGGGGCATCACTGAGTGAAAGGTTGCAAACCATTAAGAAGAAACACTCATTGACTGACCAAACTCTTTCTGTCCAATTCCCTGGAGCCTTGGTGAATACAGAATGAGCCCAGAAAAGGAGTGAGGGTGTGAGTGGTCATCAAATTAATGGCCATTTGGGAAGCTCCTGAATCCTAGATGGGAATGGGGTGTATTAATTGGGTTCCAAACAGGACACAAAAAGCACATGGTACCTCAATTAGGGAGAATTTAATATGAAGAATGATTAAGCTGTGATGGAGTAACTATAAAGATCTGAAGATAACTCCAAAGGGTACCATCATGCTAAGGAAGAGTATCTAAGGAAGGACAGACTTGGGAGGGCACCTTTCCCCAAACCTGAGGTTCAGATCTCATTGGAGAAGGTATCGTTGAAGCTTACTGGGTTAAAAAAAAAAAAAAAAAAAAAAGTTATCCAGGGTGCAGGTGAGTTGGGCAGGTGCACATCAAAGTGGGCAGGTGCATAGAGAGAGTTTGGGACACTACTGTGAGCATAAACCTGGATTGCTTGGTGGCCACACTGGGAAGGGGGTCACAAGCCCAGGCAGGACTATGGTCCTTGAGAGATTGCAGACGTGCAGCTGGGGAAGAGCACCACCGGCTGTCTCTGCACACATGTGCCACTAATAGACCGTGTGATAGGAACAGGAAAAGCAAAAGGCTGAAACCAGAACAGGAAGAGAAACCTCCTTCTTCCTGTAGTGCCCTCTACGGACAAGGCTTGTATCACGTGCAACATAAAGGAGGAAAGCTTACGGAGGCCGATCTATTCTGTCAGAGTAAGTACTGAAGGGTGAATTTGGAGCAGAGAAGCAATGCTTTGATAAGTGGCTCATTTATGGTGATACAGAACATCTCCCCAAAGCCCTGAGAAACTAGGAAATGGGAGGGAGACAGCAGTCCCACCCACCTCATATGCCAAAGGATTTGTGCCGATGTACAAACACTGAGGTTGGTAGAACTTGGTCTATATGGATGACGGGATAGACAATAATGGTGGTCTCCTTGGGTAAAATTGTGCAGCCTATCTATGCATTGAACAGATTACTTACCAAAAGATTTAATTTTGTTCTTGATAGCATAAGAGAGGTCCTACTCTATGTATTGTCATTGTCAAAAAATATCAATCAAATCATCCAAGTCAGGGAAGAAGTCAGTTGGTTGCTGGGGCGTCAGGTAGAAAGATCAACAATAGGTTGATCTTTCAGTTCTCAGACACCTGATGGAGACCTGAGCAGGCAGCTAACCTTTGCCTTAGTTAAATAGGCCCCTGCACTTTGGGAGGGCTGTGAGGGAGGTGGAGGGGGGCACAGAGATGGCTCTGACAAATGGTACTAAAACAGTCTGAGAATCAAAAATAGTAGCTTAGCATGCCCCCTCCCTGCCTTCCTGTTACCATGGCAATATGAGACCACTCCACTTGTAGCCCATTTGTAGACTCCCCCTGACATTTGCCTCAACCCAATTTCGATCTGGATGGCAATGCTAGAGGGGAGGGATTCGCCAGGGTGGGGGGTGGGGTCAGACCGGGGTCCTCCCATTTCTTAGGAACTGTGGAGCCCCTTACGCTTCTGGGTTTGGATTCAGGCTCTCAGTCTCCAGAGGCTATTTCTGCTCCCCAGGAGCATTTAGAGCTGCATGTTACTGTGCCATCAAGACATGTTCTAAATTGGAAATGCATTTTTTTTTAATTAAAATAAATAGAAAAAGCACTAAGGGGGATAATAGTGAGAAGAACACATGGGAACACGCAGTTGCTTAGGCAGCCTTGTGACTGCCTTTGGTTGGGAGCAGAGAAACAACCCCATACATCTTTCATCGGTCCTAATGGGGTACAATGAGTTTGTTGAAAAACAGCACATCTCATGAGCCTTACAGGCAGAAAAATTCATACCAAATTTTTTAAAATAATATGCTTGGTCCCAGTGACTTGGGTTGGGTCTTAAGCTATAAGCTATAAAGTGATGGGGGGGGGTTGTGGTAATTATTTGTTTAACATAATCAACTTAGGTAAGTCATTTCAAATTACCAAATGTGTGTGTGTGTGTGTGTGTATACACATATGTGCATATATATATATATCTGCGTATCTGTATCTCTATCCATATATCATGCACTGTTTATATTACCCAAAAAATTACCCAAATGGCAAAGTAAATATAATCTCAGTGAATTAAAATATTAAAGTTTGGTTTTACCAAAGGTTACTTGCAAGGAATGGTTAAATATTTTTAAAGGAATTCATTATTCAACCATTAATAGTTACCGACAGAAGGAAGAAAGTCGTGTGTGTGTGTGTGTGTGTGTGACGTTCTATAAGATGACTTTTGCGGTGACATTCTGTTGAATCACAAGCTTCCCTGATTGATAACAGGACTGAGTAGGAACGTGGGGGTTTTTCATAAGGGAATTGTATTTACAAGATAATTATGTTTGGAAGGCTTTTCTGTTTTCAGATTTCATTAAGCCACGTGGGGTCTCTCGGAATTACTTGTCTGGAATCATCAATGAATCAGAATAGAGGGTAGTTCCCTGAAAGGCCTGAGTATTTCTCTCCCAAGACAAGCGGATCACCCAGGGGTGAGCTGTGCTGTTGAACCACGGAGCACATGGGGGCCATGGAGACGCTGCTGGAGAAGTCAGGGGGAGGTGAGGAGTAGCCCATGGAATATGATGGAGTTGTCCCAGTCTTCTTATACGCCGTGCCACGCTCCTGTCTCACAATGACCCTGTGACACAAGGAAAGGCAGAGACTGTTTCCATTTCCTGGATGAGGAGAAACTCAGAAAGGTCAAAAGATTTAGATGCCAGCCCGAGGCTACACAGCTAACTCCTAACAGAGTCTCAATTGGAAGCCCCATCTTGTAACTATAAATACCACATTCTTCCTGCTTCATTGCACTCACCCGGAGCCGCCAAGCTCCTTCTCGAGTTGTAATTTTTTTTTTTTTTTAAATCCGTGGTTACATGCATGGGAATTCATGGTAAGTGGTAATGTACTTCATTTTATGAGGATAAATGTCTTCCTTCATTGCTAAAGAATAATAAGGAACTCCAGTTGTTTTCATTAAAAAGTATTTAGTAAAAATGGCTGGAATGTTCTTTATAAATTAGAGTTAAATGAAATAGATTACATTTATTGAATTAATAAATCCTTATTAATATCAATAAGGAGGGCATTTGATGAGGTCTCATAGCCAGATAAGGTTTGGCAATATGTTTAAGGACACGCTAAGTAAATAAAAGAGACCTTGTCTTGCTCTCGTAAGTCAGCGTGCAATGTCAACCTTTAACCAGAAGCGTTCCTGGAAAATAAAGTTGTCATGTCCCGAACATGGGATGTGTTTTACTTGGGCCCTCATGGGATGGGGAGGAGTTGGAAAAATAAAAAGCTGTTTGTTAATCCTTTTTTTTTTAAAGATTTTATTTATTTATTTGAGAGAGAGTGCACACAAGAGAGAGCATGAGCGGGGTGGGGGGGGAGCAGAGGGAGAGGGAGAAGCAGGCTCCCCCCTGAGCAGGAGCCCCGAAGTGGGGCTCGAACCCAGGACCCTGGGATCATGACCTGAGCTGAAGGCAGAGGCTTCACTGGCTGGGCGGCCCTGTTTGTTAATTTTTCTTAGCTTTATCCTTGCAAAGAAACAGTGCTAATGGCTTTAGGAATAGTGGCAGAAAACAATGCCCTGGGTATAAATGAGAAACGCTGTTTGGGATTGTAAATGGAATGACTCACCCACCACTTTACTGGCTAAGGACTTTTCAGCAGCCTGGATGAAAGTGATTTGAAATGGACTGTCATACTGGGTGAGCAGAAAACTCAAATCCTCAGCCCTACAACCAAACCAACAACTGCACAGAAGAAAGTGTATGTATCTAGTGTTTCCTGTGTGCCAGGCTGTGCCAATCTTGTTACATGGGGGAACCCATCTAAGACTCCAGAACAACCCTACAAGGGAGTTAATATTATTTTCCACATTCCATAGAGGGGATGGTTGAGGCTTAGAACTGGCTATGATTTCATTTTCTGAAGCAGCTGCCTTACAATTTTATTTTTATAGTTGATTCAAGTTGGTATTCCATACGGTCTTAATGACTAGTCTCCAAAGATGTGGCAAACAGATTGTTCTCTACATTAGAAGCTGATTTTAAAATATAAGCGGACGTGATAACTTTCCTACCAGGAGTAGAAAAAAATGATTGTTGAATCTTAGGAGAGTGGGGAATTCTTTTGTGGAGGTCATTTTAAAAAGAGCCAAGATTTGGGGAGAGAGTAGGAGTCATGGGATTGAATTATCAGCCCTCCTTCTCCTTCTGAATTACCAGCTTTTTCATGTTCCTTTAAAGACCTGTCGCTCTATGATTCCATATTGTTATATTCAGGATTAAAATCTAGAGGGAAACTGCTTCCACTTTGGTGTAGCAAATCAACTCTGAGCTTTTTCCTTTTTTTTTTTTTTAAGACTTTATTTATTTATTTTAGAGAGAGAGAGAGAGAGAGAGAGCGAACGTGGGGGGGCAGGGAGAAGCAGAGAGAGAGGAACAAGCAGACTCCACACTGAGTGCAGAGCCCGATTCGGGGCTCAGTCTCACAACCCCGAGATCATGACCTGAGCCAAACTAGTCAGACACTTAACCAACTGAGCCACCCAGGTGCCCCTGAGCTTTTTTCTTGATAACCTCAGATAGGATAAGGTTTTGAGAACTGGGGCTAGTTGTGAAGAGAGGTTGGCAAAAGGGGTCTAGCTATCTATAGACTCTAGTCTTGGGTAAGGGCAATGGGACTCCAATGACAGACTGGCAGGTCTAGAGCAGGCAGTCAGGGAGATTTGGGATGCTTCCAGAAGCCAGTGGTCTACCATGGGGGTCAGGCAATACTGACCAACTGGTTCAAAATAGCAAAAAAGAGGCAGACCAGAAAAATTCTATGAAGTGACAAAAGGGAGGGAATGAGCCATGTGCAGAATTCCGATAGCTTCACCTGAGGACAAAAGGGAGCTGTTGTGATAAAGAAGAAGTGGTATATATATACAATGGAATATTATGCAGCCATCAAAAGGAATAAGATCTTGCCATTTGCAACGATGTGGATGGAACTGGAGGGTATTATGCTGAGCGAAATAAGTCAAACAGAGAAAGACATGTATCATATGACCTCACTGATATGAGGAATTCTTAATCTCAGGAAACAAACTGAGGGTTGCTGGAGTGGGGGGTGGGGTGGGAGGGATGGGGTGACTGGGTGATGGACACTGGAGAGGCTATGTGTTCTGGTAAGCGCTGTGAATTGTGCAAGACTGTTGAATCTCAGATCTGTACCTCTGAAACAAATAATGCAATATATGTTAAGAAAGAAAAAAAGAAGAAGAAGAATGTAGCAGGAGGGGAAGAATGAAGGGGAGGAAATCGGAGGGGGAGAAGAAGCATGAGAGACGATGGACTCTGAAAAACAAACTGAGGGTTCTAGAGGGGAGGGGGTTGGGAGGATGGGTTAGCCTGGTGATGGGTATTGAGGAGGGCACGTTCTGCATGGAGCACTGGGTGTTATGCACAAACAATGAATCATGGAACACTATATCTAAAACTAATGATGTAATGTATGGGGATTAACATAACAATAAAAAAATTAAAAAAAAAAAACACATTAATGACAAAAAAAAAAAACCTGGTAAAATCCAAATAAAATCTGGTGTTTTTTAATAGCAAAAAAAAAAAAAAAAAGTGAGTTCCTTATTACAATCCTGCCCAACTTACGCGAGATCCTATTGCTTTTTAATTTTTGGCATTTTCATATCCTCGTATAAGTGTACCATGATTTTTTTTAAAAAGTTGAAGTGATTTTAAATTTGTTTTGAGATGGCTTGTGAGAATTTCAGTACACCTTACTGGTGGCCTGAAAGTGATAGTTTGCCATCAGTGTTTTGCTCTTGGTGTCCTTGGCCCAATTTAGGAAGAGTATCAACATTTGAAACTGTTTCATGGCTCTGTCTATGGTGAGTTGAAGCATTAAACACAAGACCTGCTCTAACCACCTCCAAATTCCTTAGAGGCCCCTGGGGCATTTCCTAGGAACCCCTAGAGCTCTGGAGAGCAAAGTTTGAAAACCATTTACTTGAAGAAAGAAAATCTATTTGTTAGAAGACTCTGGAAAGATGTCTGAAAGATTGTCTGTTACCTTGCCCTTGGAAGTTGTAGAAAATTGTCTCACATTTCATATGCCCAAAGGGATAATACGTGCATAATTATGGATGAACTGTCTTTGCATAAATTTTAAAACTATTAAAGCAATTAATGATTAATGACTAGATTAGGGAAGATGCTCAGTCTCTTCTGCAATCTTAAGCCCATCAGCCTTTACTGAAACCAGTAGATAAAAAGGACATTCAGGAAGTACCTGGTCGAGGTCTAGTAGAGAACAGTTAGAAAGAAGGATTTCTATTGCCAGTTATTTTACTGTCAGATTTGTGACACTAACAGAGTCCAATTAGAATGAAAAAAGGAGAGATTGAAAAATACTTACCTTTAATATCAGGATGGAAATAAATATATCTTAGAAATAACTATCCTTGAACTTCTATATATTAGCCTTGAATGTCAAGGGTTTTAAAAACCTTGAGCGGGATTTAACTGGGCTTCCCCAGCATATCATCTTAGAATGTGTAATTAGTAACTTTTTACATAATCTGTATGTGTCCACAGAAGATGTGTCAATATCAAAATGTTCCAAAATCTCTAAGCATTTTTAAAGACTTTTATTTATTTATTTAAGAGAGAGAGGGAGAGAGGGCGTGAGTGGGGAGGAGGGGCAGAGGGAGAGGGAGAAGCAGACTCCCCGCTGAGCGGGGAGCCTGGTGTGGGACCCGATTCCAGGATCCTGGGATCATGACCTGAGCCAAAGGCAGACACTTAACTGACTGAGCCACCCAGGTGCCCTGCATTTTTGAAATAATCCACAGATTGACCATAAATATAAATGTTAACATGCCTCCTCATATTGTAGCTGAATTATTTAACTTGAAAATAGTGTTAGTTCACTTTTGAATTTGCCCTCTTTAATATCTTGGTATCCCCACCACATCAATAGTATTGGAAATACTTTCAAATCCATCGATGTGGCTGTATTAGAAGTGATTCTTCCTCTTTTGAATCTCTGGTTTGTTTCCCATATTGTAACCAATGCAGTGATATGGTTAAGGTGTTATTAATGCTAGCCAATGGACTTGTCACACTCACTGTTACACACAGCAACACTTGAAAATCTCTAATCGTATCACACACGCAAAATAGGTTTCTTTTTTATTATTATTATTATACTCAGAAAGACTGGCCAGAGATTGTTTTTCTCTCTTAATAACTTAGCGATGCGTCGAGCTTCAGTTCCTTCATGGCTATAAAAGTGAGGGTTAATAACATCTATCTTCTACAGTTATTATGAGGATGAAATGAAATAAGGTATGGAGAAGTGTCATAAACCCCAAGTACCATAAAAATGAATTGTGGAAATGGAAAAGCTGAAGCACAGGAGACAAGCGAGGTAACAGCCACACAAAAAAGCCCCTCCGACTTTTGCTGTCACCCAGTTCCCCTTTGATGGCCCAGGCGGAGCTGCCCTAATGAGAACGCATGCGAGGTTGCTATGGCTTCCAGTGTTTGAAGGCCGGTCTTCTGTCTTCTGCAAGCTCAGATGAGAGCTACAAATACCCGAAGACTAAAGCACAGTTCTAGGCAAAGCACCTGAAGTTTTACAAGCTTTATACAATAACTGTGTTCAGTTCTGACATAAATAGAATGTGCCATGATCTAATTTCTTTTAACGCTTCCCTAAGGAAATACAATAAGTCGTCTCATGAGATTTTTATATGTCTGTCAGCCTTCCTGTCTCTTCCCCTCCTTTTGTCTGGTAAAAACAATGTGCGGGTCCACGAAGCAAAAACTGATTATTGACTTAATGCCAAGAATTCTGGCTTCTAATGTGGAAGGTGTTTTCAAGGGACTGTGGTAGAATATGCTGGGCTCTTGAGAGGAGGAGGGTACAAAAATGGCATGAAGTAGAAACAGAATGAACCCGGTGTAATATTATAGATGATTTGAATATTAAGGGTTTTAAAAATCCAAATTGCTACTTAGGGTGACATTGGTGATTTCCCAAAAGAGTAAGTGACCAGGTTGACCAGTCACTTTCTAGCCACTATTGCCACTTCGGAGCCTATGTTCCTTCCAAGAGAGCCTTCTCCTGCTCCTTCTACCTGGCCAACTCCTACTCGCACTTCAAGACCCAATTCCAGTTTCATCTGCTAGGGCCACATGAGCATAGTATGACCTCTTGCTCCTTAGGATACCTATCATACTTATCTAAATGACCCGGGTGACTCTTAATCATGTGCTACCTTTAATTGTTATTTTGCTTTTCAAGTGCACATCTCTTAACTCAATTAGGCTCACGCTTCTGAAGGGCTGGAACCGAAATTTCCAAATGTATAGCATATGTACGGGAAATAGCTTTTAAATTAAAATGCGTTGAGTTGACAGACAGAAAGGTTTCAAAGGTGGCTGGATAACATTTCCCCAGCAGGTAAACATAAAACTCCAATCAGCATTCTGCCATTTGGGATGCCAGGATGTGATTTAAATGCCTGACTTGGCCATGAGAATATAGGTTTCCCAAAGAGGACAGAAGCTGCTAAGTATCAGAAGGTCTCAGAAAGAGATGATTAATTTCCTTTGGTTTCAGAAAAGGTATTGAGAAACCAGCCCTGTTTTGCCCACATGTTGAAGGACTGCACTTCCAATTTTTTTTTTTGCACTTCTAATTTTTATGTGCAGATTGACTTGTACCCTGAATTTTAACATAAGTTGGACTTAGAAGGGTCTGAAGCAAACTATTTGATTATTCCCACTCTGGTTCATAAGATAAGAATGTGGGGGCTACATATCAAACCCAAATAGGTTTTCTATGGAAAAATTTTGAAGAGCATTGTTTTTCTTTCCTTTTTTTTTTTTTTAAAGCAGGATCCATGTCCAGCATGGAGCCCAGTGTGGGACTTGAACTCACAACCCTTCGATCAAGACCTGAGCAGAGAGCAAGAGTTGGACACTTCACCAACTAAGTCACCCAGGTGCCCCTGAAGAGCATTGCTTTTATCAAGCAGCTTTAGTAGAACTTCTAAATTTGTAGAAGCCCATTAGAATTGTGGAGGAACTTTCAGTGGAGAAGAGCCTTGCTGTGAAAGTGGTTAAAACCAGAAGACCTGATTCAAACTCTGGCTTTTCAGTGCGAAGTTGGGATTACTCCCTTTCCCTTTGATTCATTCTCTGGTTCCTTCCTACGTTTCCTCTGTTTTCTAAAGACTCTGCAGTTCCTATTGTAATCCAGTTCACTTACATTTTGGGGTAACTGTGACAATTTATTCAGTTCTCCAATTAGGGAGCATCGGTTGATCTTTAAAGTCGTGTCTTTCATGTGTGATTTGAGAAGTTTCTTCTTTAGAAGAACTTTCCTCAATTATCCCGAAATCTGAGAGTTGGAAGGGATTGGTTTTATAACCAATCATGCTTGATTCATGCAGCTCTCTGCCTGTCAGGGATCCCATGAATGGAGAAAACCACCATAATTATATTTAGAATTACAAATCTCCACCTCCCTCTGCCCGTCCCAACCCAGAAAAGTGTCTAGTAGACATATGGCATTCCGCAGGCATATAGAATGAGGGTCCTGGAAGGGATTGAAATCCTTCAAGGATTATATTTTCTTGAACATTACTTTTTTCCTAGCTCATTCCTAAAATTTGATGTTCTATTTTATTCTGAAAATTTTCCAGGGCCAAAAAATTTACTACATTCTCTAGCCTGGCTTTAATCTTGACAGCCCTTGGAATCAGAAAATTATGCGAAGCTTAGGCTTGTGACCTCACTTGTTTGGTCTTCACTGGAGCCTGGAATATCAATTACCCATGCATCAGAGACAACCCATTTGTAGGGAGCTCTAGGGGCTTAACAATTCTGGCACGGGCTCTTCGGTTTGACCTCTTCTCTCAGAATGAGGATGACTTTCTACTTGTATCCCCTGACTGGCATTATACAGAACACCTGCTCTGGTCTGTCTTGTCTCCCACTGTTTCCTGACCATTTTTATTTTGGCTTCTTCTTCTCTCTGTGGTTTGTTCATGCTGTGTCCCCACCTGGCACACGCTGCTTCTTTGTCTCACCATCAGGATGTAAATAAATGCCAGGAGTTGATAAGCAGGGACCTTGTCATTTCTGCTCACAGCTGTATCATTAGGTGCTTGCAACCGTATCATTCACACTGTACGCTTCAGACGGTGTCAGGCACTCCACATGTATTGGTTAAGTGATATTTAAAAATGGATATTCAAGTTCTACCCAAACATCAAGACCCTTCTCCAGAGAAAGAGAATAGCTTACCCTTTCATTCAATGCAATTACATGGGTGTCTACAACATACCCAACGTTGTGCTCCTATATTTGTACTTATAGGTATATTTAGTTGCTTCTCTTCCAAATTGTAGGTTTCCTTTATGTGAAGAACAAGCTTCTTACAATTGTTGATGAGTGAAAATATTGGTCTCAATAACACCTCCAGGTAATGTTCTCCAATTCCAGACCCGGGTCACAGAAAGATAGTAGATACGATTTATTGAGGGCTTGGCATATTTATTCAACAAACACTCATATAGTACTTATTGTGTGCCAGGCACCATTTTAAAGGCTTTATAAATCTTAACTCATTTAATTCTCACATCCTACATATTAGAGACAATTACTATCCCTGCCTCACAAGTAAGAATACTGAGGCACAGAGAGATTAAGTAACTTGCCTCAAATCACACAGCTAGCAGAGTCAGGATTCAAACCCCAGCAGCGCGGCTTTAAAGCCTGGACTTTAGCCACTATACCACACTTCCTTCTTGGCATACTGCTTGAATCAAGATCTTATGTTCCTACCTCTACTTTCTGCTGGTTGGGACCATCGTCTGTGTTCTAGAATGCCACCCTTTCTCCATGCAAACACTGGTATTAAGATTCAAACACTCAGGGCACCTGGGTGGCTCAGTCAGTTAAGTGTCTGCCTTCGGTTCAAATCCCAGGGTCCTGGGATCAAGCCCCACATCGGGCTCCCTGCTCAGTGGGGAGCCTGCTTCTCCCTCTCCCTCTGCCTCTCTCCCTGCTTGTGCTCTCTCTCTCTGTCAAATAAATAAATAAAATCTTTAAAAAAAAAGATTCAAAAACTCAAAGTTGGCTGTCTTTTTTCTCAACCCACATTCAGCATTTTCAAGACTTGCTTTCTTCTACATCTCCTTTCTGTTATTTATGAACATGTCTCTCTCTCCTACTGGGCAACCATGAGGCAGCAAATATAGCTTATTCATCTCCCGTCCCTCCCTCCATATTCCAGACACAGAATGGTGCTCTGGGCATAGTAGGTGTTCAATAGGTATTCATTAAATAAATAAATGTATTTAAAGAATTGTTCCTGTTCTTTTTAAAAGCAAATTGCTCATAAGAGTTAAAAACACTGAAGTTCATCGGTCACTTCTGAGATGGATTCTAGAGAAAGTAAATAAATGATCCACTCCAGCTGTGGGAACAAGCCTGGCTGGGCATCCAGAGAGCCCTCAAACTTGGAGACTAAGCCATCTTTAACATAGGAGGCCATTTTTCAGTGGTACAGTGGCCAATGGATAAAAGGTTGCATTTTTAAAAAGATTTTACTTATTTATTTATTTGAGAGAGAGAGAGTGGATGAGCAGGCGGGGAGGGGCAGAGGGAAAGAGAGAAGCAGACTCCACAGCGGGGAAGCCTGACTTGGGGCTCAATCCGAGGACCCTGGGATCATGACCTGAGATGAAAGCAGATGTTTAACTGACTGAGCCACCCAGGCGCCCCTAAGAGGTTGCATTCAGGGAGAAGGCTAGGATATAACATTAGAGGATAGTTTCCTCTGTGGGTGGCTTGAACAACATGGTAAATGATTTTTTATGACCTTTTATGATCATTCCTATTTGAGAACGTCTGTGGTAGATTAAAGATGGCCCCAAATTCTTTGCTACCTTCATTCAGAGCTGGGGTCTAATTTCCCTCCTCTTGAGTCTGGGCTGGACTTAGTGGCATGCTTGACTGGTTGAATGCCGGGGAAGTGATGCCACGTGACTCCCATGCCTAGGTCAGCAGGAGCCTTTTGGCCTCCATGTTGGTCTCCAGGAACACTGGCTCTTGGAACCCAGCCACCATGCTGTGAGGAAGCCTAAGCAGCCATGGAGGAGGAGCCAACACAGAAAGGAGCCAAGGTCCGCAGCCAGCCCTGACTTACCAGTCACGTGAATAAGTCATCCTTGAGTGGACCTGTGAAGCCACTGCAGCTGAAGCCCATGGAGCGTCTCTGTTGGCAGGGCATTCCCCAATTCCTGACTCAAAAAAATTGCAAGCCCAGTGAAACAGTTATTTAAGCCACAAGCTTCAAACACAACCAAAGAGAGCGGCCACAATGTCACCACGATCACAGTGAGAAACAGTTACGTATACAGCCCATCAAAGAGCTTTTCACTCCCTATGTTATTTTTCCCAAAGCACGCCCACTAGCACTACACATATGGCCTGCCCTCACCCCTCGAGTCATGTGAAACTTTGGAAAGAAACTGTTCACATTATAGGTCATAGTTCAAATCTGTGTCAAAAGAAGGAAAAAAAAAACCACCCACGGCTCGGTTTTTCTAGGCTCAAATTGTGAGGAAATTAAAATGTGACAGTCTGCACTTAAAAAATTCAACACATAATCCCACAATTGTTTTAAACCCAGATCTATGACATTAAGAAAAATCTGGGCCCTTAGATCAATTATTTCAGAGGAATGTTATGCAGCTGAAGCTGATGTAGGGCCACCCCATGATCTAAGAGGCAGAAGGAGACTATCTTTCCACTTCTAAACCTCAAAGCCTATTATTAAGAGTTGACTCATTTGTCTTTGTAAGATCCTCTTTTAAAATGCAAATATACGAGGAGCGTTAACACAGTAACGGTTAATACAGCTCTCAGTCATTCACAAGTTAGACTGAGGACACAGGGAGGCAGAGGAGAACGTTCAGGAGACAGCAAGGTGTATAAGAACTGAGGTGGGAACTGTCCGAGAGTTTCTCCTACTTCACTGGTTTCTTCTAGACTGATCAACCTTCTGGGACTTAGGAGAACCTTTGATGAATATAGGCCCAGAAAGGGTCAAACAAGACAGCCCAGAGTACTGGGTTATTTCCTCTAATTATTACCTCTGTAGGGTCTCATCACATTCTTCCTCCTCCTAATTTCACCTCCTTTCTGGCCCCTTTCAAGTGGGAAGATCCTCCTAATGCTCTTTGAAATTGGATTTTCTTGACCTCTTGGTGACTGGTATTCTCAGCTAAACAGAGTATTCCTGTCTTTGCTCTCCCCATGTGGCCGCAAATGCTCCTGGCCTTATAACTTGTCAGCTCATTATCAGGATATTCACAGAACAGTCAGAAACCCTAAAAGAGATAGTTAGATTTTTTCCTTGGGACTTGCACAAGATATCTTCAGACTGACTGGGGGAACTCCAACACCATCCAAATCCTTTAAAGACACAAAAGGAAAAATATTTAGTTATTTTTACATAGTAGTTCAGATTATATATGTTCATAAGTTTATTTTTATATTTTACTTATATATTTATATAAAATAGTTATATATTTTAATATATATGTATATTTACATGGTTCTAATACTTTCCTCATTGATTGTTTAATTTCCCCTTATGGCTAATTAGTCATAAAGCAAAGACTATTCTGAAGAAAGAGTAGGTATTTCCCCTTGGTGTGCCTTACCCCATACACTTCATGAAGGTCTTTCTACAAATAGGAGCCTATTATATTGGTGTCCATCTCTTTGAAGGAAGAAAGAGAGGAGACCTGGAGTTTGAGGCCATGCTCCTATCAGAGTCCTTTCCTTTTTTTAATTTTTGTCCAACTTTACCTACTATGGTGGAGACTACAATATCTGGGTTCTCTTTGGGGCACACAATTAGACCACATTTCCCATCCCCGTGGCATCTATGCGAGGCCATGTGACTGGTTCCTGCCAATGTGATCTCCCACAGAGGAGAAGTGTGTCACCTGCATGGCTAGGTGTATCTTCCACATGCTCTCCATCTTTCCTTATGCATCTGATGAACGGAGAGAACTTAGGCAGAGCCACAGGTTGACAGGAGCCCGGGTCCCCGAATGATCGCATGGAGCAGAGCTTTCCACTGACTACATTACATTGGAATGTGACTTGACTGAGAAATTTTATTGTGTTAAATCGCATTGTTTTAGCAATTAGGTCTTTCCTTACTCATGATTGCCAACATTTTCCTCTTCTCTGCACCTATTCTCCCTGGTCAAATTCTGGCATACTCCTCAATGCTGAGCCTATTAAGTCTCCAAATGACTAAATCACCAAAAATTGTTGATGGCTCTACCAAGCTGTTAGTTTCTCAAAGGCAGGACATATATACTGTCCTTCTTTGTATCTTTACTGTCTTTAATGCAGTAAGTTACAAAAATGAATATGTAAGGTGCTATGAGTAAGCATGCTATTAAGATAGAGCCTTCTTGATATATTTACCACCAAGCTGGGAAGACAAGTTGTATATATGTAAATTAGTATGTGGGACGGGCCAATGGTGTGTACAGAAAACAATTTCAGTGCTAGATCAGAGGAAGGAGCAAATATACAACCTCGCATGGTTAGGGATGTTTTCACATCAGAGAATAGAGGTGAACTACTCTTTGCAGGGCAGGTAGAATTCTAAGAGGTAGAGAAGATAGGAGAAATCATAGAAAAGGTCAAAGAGTCATCTAGTGACATTAAAATAATTCAAATAGGCATAAGGACAATTAAAACCTACTTGTGCATCATTCTTCCACAAGTGAGGCCCAAGGCCAGTCAACTCGTCAGCAAGATCATAGTTCTCTTTGCCTTCTGGCAAGTCATGCTTTCATGTCAGTTTTTGGGACAATTCTCTTGATTTTTCTCTCTGTAAGATATACAAATATGCATTATGATGGTATTGCCCATACTGCACATGGATCCCTGGATCCGCAGAGTCTTACCCAGCTTTCTCCCCTATCTGTCCATTTATGAGTACTTTAAACCTGCTGTTGCAGTGCCACTGAAGATATTTTCTTCCATTGTTTCTTCTCATCCACTACCAACCAGTTTCAACAACCCTGAATGTGTATAGATGCATTTATGTCATAGAGCTCTCCTTCATCTCTCATCACAAGAAGCATGGAAGACTGAGGAGCTCTTTTAGAACAAAGAGTTTAAGTGCAAAAGATATTGGCTGTCTCTAAGCAAGAGAGAGCTGTTGGCTCACTAGTGGTTCACTAGTAGTTTTCAGATGAAGAATATATTAGGAATGCCAATAAAACCAGGCCAAGTTGATTGTTGTCCAGGAAGAAGGATAGGCAAAGAGCTGGAAAGAGGGACAGCCATCAGGAAAAGGGTGGAGGAAAAAAGATGCTGGGACTCCAGTATGGACTTAGGAGGAATCATCTCTGAGGGCCTCTTTCCATGTTTGTTTTTAACTGGATCCATCCTTTTTCCATTCCCAGCATCCGAGCTCCCACCCCTTACCTTACCTAAAGTCATTGAAGTGCTCCACATTTTGTTATGGGGGCTATATTTGACACGGTGGTGACTATGGGGCAGAGATAAGAGAAATGGAGTATTTACATATAAACACAATTATGAAATTCTTTTTAATTTTCTATTTTATTCTCCAATGAACTTGGAAACTAAATACATTCCATTCCAGATGTGTTCAATCACAACCTTTTCTGTCTCTCAGAGCGCTGTGGTTCCCACCATCCATCTGGCCCCCAGCAGAGTCTGACTTGCTCTGAAGTTTATTTCCTACAAGCACTTTTTCCTTCCTCTGTGACACCCATAGCCCTGTACCTGCATCTATATGAGGCAGCATCATTTTTACCCATTTCTCTTCTCAAAGGACTGTGAGGGTACCTGGGTGACTCAATCAGTTAAGTATCCAACTCTTGATTTCAGCTCAGGTCATGATCTCGGGGTTGTGAGATCAAGCCCCGCATGGCGCTCCGCACTGGGCAGAGAGCCTGCTTGAGATTCTCTCTCTTTCTCTCCCTCTGCCCCTCCCCCACTCATGCATGCTCTCTCTCTCAATAAATAAATAAATAAATAAATAAATAAATAAATCTTAAAAAAAAAAGACTCTGAACCTCCTTGATGGAGGAAAGTTTTTTTGTTTGCTTGGTTTTGGGTTTTTTGTTTGTTTGTTTATGACTGTCATCTCCCTGGTGAATGGGACCATGTCTGACATATGCTAGATTTCAACGAACACTTGCTGCTTGAGTGGCTGGTGAAGGGATAAACTAACAGATAAATGACATCCCCTCAAGGGTAGGGCTCATGTTATACCTCCTGTGTCCCTGGCCGTTAGCATGTTCCTTGAACAGAGTTTAAACTCAGTGGATATTCTTTATGATGATCTTTGGAATTAGTGCTTAGGGGAAGAGTTACGTGTTCTTTCTTTATTTCTTTACTAGTTGTGTCCCACTTATTCCCAAAAAGGATTTAAAGTAACTGAACTTTAGGATGAAGCTTTTTTTCCTCAAATATCTTACAGCTTACAGGACAGCTCTTTCAAATTCTGAAGAGTCAGCAGGTTTGAGTGACACTTTTATGATCGAACCCAAAACCATCAGCCCTTTAGCGATGCAATCTTGGGAGTGTGGCATTTGCATGATTTAACCCACACGCATTCCCCATCCTGAGTGGGACAACCCATTTAGTGGGAAGGAACTCATGGTTAAATGATGGTTTTTCATATCTTGTCACAGCTGCATATTTAGCTGGAAACTCAATAAAAAAATAAATGTGTCCTAAGAGTCCCTCATCAGTTGTAGACCCATTTCTAGCAGCATTTAAACTTCCTTTAAAAGATCACATGCCCTTTGAAAGCAGAGGCTAGGCTTTTAAGCTCTGTGTGCAGTGAATGTCTGTAATCACTTTCAAATTTATGGGATTATAAGGGCCAGATCTTCGCATGCCCTAAAAGTTGGAGTCCACCTTAAATCAAAATGGTCTGCTGATTTAAATCACAAGAGGTCTGACTAATAAGCTCACAACTTCCTCTTTGTACATGGACTAAAATGTTCTTTTTCTCAGTTGCGCCCTTCCCCCCACCCTCATTTTTTTTTCTCCTCACATCAACAAAATCATCAGTTTATCAAAAAACGGCTGTGGAAACTTCATTAGAGTTGCTATATTTTAGTTTAAATGTCACCCCCCCAGGGCCTCCTATGAGCACCAACAGATGTGCTTTTCCTGGCTGATGGCCAGCCTCAACTGAGAGAATGTTTTCACCTCTGTGAGTTTACTTCAAGAAAAGTAGTTCTTTCCATGGAGTTCTCTTAATGACAGAGAAAAATCCATCTTGCTTTGTGCTTTAAACTGCCTGCCCCATAGGCTTATGCCACATGTGCACAATTGTCTAGAGGCAAATAATGGGGCTCTGTGGTGTTTTGTGCTGTGTAGAAAGTAATGTTTCATTTTCTGTCCTCATAGAATGGATCCAGGCAACTCTGTGCACTGCTGTAAGTGGGTTCAAATTCGATTTGTCAGTCTCCCCGTTCCCTCTTCTGTTTTGAGCCACGACCTCTCCTCTGACCTCTCCAAGGGAGAAAACCCTTTTTTGTCTCTTCTAGCTTCTAGCATTCACCCACCCAGGGTTTTTCCAACCACCTCTTGTTCCCTCCAAAGAGAAGATACATTGAAGGCCTCACCCCCAGGACCTCAGAATATGAACTTATTTGGATACATCGTCTTTACAGAGGTAATCAAGTGAAAATGAGGTCAATAGGGTAGGTGTCCTTACTAGAAGGGAAAATTTTGACACAGAGACAGACATACACAGAGAGAAGACAATGGGAAAACACACATGGAGAAGATGAGCATGTGACTGGAGCCATGCATCTACAAGCCAAGGAACGCCAAGGATCACTAGCAAATGCTAGAAACTAGAAGAGACAAGGAAGGGTTCTCCCTTGGAGAGGTCAGAGGGGACATGGCTCTGCTGATACCTTGATTTCAGACTTCTAGCCTCCAGAACTGTGGGACAATAAATTTATGTTAAGTCATTAGGTTTGTGGTGCCTTGTTATAGCAGCTCATAGAAACTAATACTCACTCATGGTGCCTACCTTACAACCCAAGACTCCCCAGTCATGCCCTGCTGTAGCCTCATAAGTGGCAATCTTCCCCTCCTTGCCCTCTGGCCTCAAAACTTGCCAGTCTTAGGTCTCACTTGCCCATGGCCTTGCCCTTTCTGGGATGATTACATAATAATGAAGCAACTACCTAAGAACAAATGCACAGTAAAGCATGAATAGTGATTCATGACAGATTAATGCTACTGTTCCCAGATTGTATATAACAATCACCAGAGGTTTCTTAGGAAGAACAGCTTACATTGTTGTTTCTCAAACTGAAGTCTCTCTGAGAATATTTTTAGCTTGTGCTTCTTAAAAAAAATTGATTAACTTTCTAGCTATAAAATCAAAACTTGTTTTGCTGTAGCTGTTACAATTGAATGCAATTTTTATACAAGACATTATTTTTATTTTTATCTTTATTTCTTCCAATTTTATTGAGGTATAATTGATGAATAAAAGTTGCATTTATTTAAAGTGCATGAGGGATGTTTTGATGTCTTTATACATTGTGAAAGGATTACCACCCTCAAGCTAGTGAACATATCCATCCCTCACATAGTTACCTTTTTAAAAAAAAATTAAAAAATTAGATTTTAAATCAATTTTTCTCAAACTGGTGTTTGTAAGACACTTTTGGTTTTCATTTAAAAGGGGGCTATTTATGGGGCGCCTGGGTGGCTTAGTCAGTTAGTGTCCAACTCTTGATTTCAGCTTAGTTCATGAGCTCTGGGTTGTGAGATCGAACCCTGCATCAAACCCCAAGTTGGGCTCCATGCTGGGCATGAAATGGGCTTAAAATTCTCTCTCTTCCTCTCCCTTTGCCCTCCCCCACTCTCTCCCTCTCTAAAAAAAGGGGGGGCTATTTATTTCTCAAAATTGAGAAATACTGCTCTAAATAAAAGATATAGTCAGAGAGGAAGCTGAGCTGATAGGCGTTCCATCTTACCACTTGCCTGTTCTGACCCTGAGCTGGATTTCACTTGATGCCAAGCCAAATTTGCTAGCTCATTATTAGCTATTACATGTGCATATGCATTTGCTTGAGGTTTTTAGAACATAACAAAGATTGTTCACCTGTCTCTCTGCCCATTTAAACTGCCTTTCTAAATGATGCTCTCTTTTCTCTTACCACCCTTTATGGAGCAATTAGGCTGTGAGCTACTTCTCAAATCAATTATTCAGGGTCTTGGAGGCTGGAAGATGGGGCAGAAATTCCCTGAAGTATTTTGAAGTAAATATCAAATTATAAATGAAGAGCTCTTTATAAATAGGCCAGAGGAGTGGGTACAGGGACATAAGTGGATGGGCTCTATTCCAATCCTTGCCTCACCTTCAGAAAAATGACTTCCCTAGGGGAAGTCTTGAGTTCACCTGCTGGGAAAGCTCCTGGGAATCCACTGAGCCTAGTGAAGAAGTTCGCTGAGGCACACTTCATTTGTGTATGTGTTAGGAAAGAACTCCAGGCCTCATTTCCTTCCTCTGAGCATCATGGGCCGTGAATGAAGATGCCCTGCCTCTTTTAAGGCTGCAGGAAGAGGAGGGTGAAGTTAGGCTGGGTGGCCTGCAGCTCACAGAAAGCCCTCTGCAAGCCACCTTCCAATGGCCCATCCAGAACAGAGGGCTTCAGTAGATGCCTGGAGCAAGGCTTAGATGAGAAGGAGACAACCTGACAGGGTGTGAAAGAGTGACCCAAGATGTTTGTGGAATGGAACGATAGACAGCATAAGACTTATAATTAGATTGCTTATTAGTCTACTTTTTCAAAGAAGGCCAGGCAGTTCCTAGGGATTAGGCCTCCAGAAGGGCTTTATAGGGGCCATATGCTATTTTTGTTTTCTCTTCTTCTCACCAAAGAAAACAGTGAAAGGTGCAGGCCACCTTGGAAAGGCCCTCTTCCTGGACTTCTTAGGCTTCAGCTGAGGAATGATAGATTATGTCATCTTTTGCCAGGTCCTGGAAAATCTGTCTTAAACACACACATACACAAAATCCCCCATGGTGTTTAATTAAAACCTAATACTGATACATATTCTCATATACATCTTATGATGTGATTTTTTTTCATCATGTGTATTAGGTTTTAATTAAACATTAATCAGTGGACATAGAGTTTCAGTTAGGCAAGATGAATATGTTCTAGAGATCTGCTGCACAACATGGTATCTAGAGTCAATAATACTATATTATACACTTAAAAAGTTGTTAAGAAGGTAGATCTCATGTAAAGTTCTTACTACAATGACATAACATACCACAGCAAACATAATATAACAACATAACATAAAACGTAATGTAACATAACAATATAACAGAACAAGTATATTCAATGAAAAGTCAGCTTTTTCCTTTCCCAGTTTTTTAGGCTTTCTCTTCAGAGGCAACCAGTATATCCTTCCAAATGTGTTTTTATACATTGACAAATAAACATATGTATCAGTGAACATGTATGTGTGTAGTTTTTACACACAGGGGAGAATACCATTCCCAGTATCTGGGATCTTGCTTTATTCACTTAACAACACATCGAAGAACTCTTTTCATGTCTACACAGAATGATCTAACTCATTTAAAAAAGCGTTATACTATGGGTCCTGCAGTGAACATCTCATAGATACATCTCTTAACAGGTGTGCAGGTTTTATTTGCCAGATATAGTTTTTTTTTTTTTTTTAAGATTTCATTTATTTATTTGAGAAAGAGAGAGAGAGAGACAGTGAGAGAGGGAACACAAGCAGGGGGAGTGGGAGAGGGAGAAGCAGGCTTCCCGCTGAGCAGGAAGCCCGATGCAGGGCTCGATCCCAAGACCCTGGGACCACGACCTGAGCTGAAGGCAGACAATGACTGAGCCACCCAGGCGCCCCTGCCAGATATAGTTCTAGCAGTGGAACTATTAGATCAAGGGTATATGAATTTTTTATTTTGACAGATATTGACAAATTGTCCTTGAAAGAGAGTATGTCAATTTATATTCCCAACCTCTCCACTCCCTTACCAGTGCTGTACATTTTCAACTTTTTGATCTTTGCAAAATGTATAAGTAAACAAATGTGTCTCAAGCGATTTTCTTGCTTCTAGTCTTGCTTCCTTTAATTCACTATTCACCTTACAACTAGAGTGATCTTTCTCAAATGTAGATCCAATCTTGTAACTCAGCTGTATGAAACTCTTCCATGACTCCTCATTGTCCTTGGGATAAAATTTCATTTCCTTGACTGACTCACAAGGTCCTCAGTGTTTGGGACCCTGCTTGGGTCTCCACTATCATTCCTCACCTCTTCCCACCCCGCACTCCATGTTTCAGCCATGCTAGACTATAATGCCTTCCTCAGACAGATCCTGCCCTCCCTCACCTCATCCGAGCCTCTTTGTGCTCCTCCCTCCTGAGGACACTCTTCCTTTCCTGTCTTCTCTGCTCTGGCTCACTCCTACTCATCATTCTAGCTTAGATGTTGCACCCATGAGGTTATAATGGGGAACCCCCTGTCTGTTTCCACAACTCCCAGTACTTCACCTTTTAAATTATGTAACATTTGATACACACAAAATAATATATGTAAAATATATATATATATAAGTTTTGAAGCATAATCATAAAAATAAACATCTATGCACCCACCAACCCACCTTAAGAATCAGATGGCTGCTAACATTGTAATGTGTGCTGCTTTCCTGTCCATCACTGCTCTTACTACACTGCATGGTAAAGGACTGTATACTTATCTGTATTTCCCACTGTAGTTTCAGTCCTGGGGTCACAGGTCTGTCTGACTTGTACATAGAGATATCCTAGAGCCAAGCAAAGGATCTGATAAATTGCATTTACTTGACCACATTTTAAAATTAATTTTAATAATATCTAAAGAGCTTTTGTTATTTATATATAATGGAATTTTATTCAGCCATAAATAATGAGGAAATCCTACCATTTGTGAGAATGTGGATGAATCTTGAAGACATGTCAAGTGAAATAAATCAGAGAAAGACAAGATCTCACTTATATGTAAATTCCAAAAAAAAAAAAAACAAACCCCAAACCCCACAAAAAACCCCCAAAACCAAACTTATAGAAAAACAGACCACACTTGTGGTTAGCAGAAATGGAGGGAGGGTGGGGCAGAGGGAGTAGCAGATGGAGAAGGGTGGTCAAAAGGTATAAACCCTCAGTTATAAGATAAAAAAGTACTAGGGATGTCCAACTTGATGACTATGGTTAATGCTACTGTATGATATGTATGAAAGTTGTTAAGAGAGTAAATCCTAAGAGTTCCCATGACAAGGAAAATTTTTTTTTTCTTTTTCATTTTTCCCCCTTGTATCCATATAAGATGATGGATGCTAGCTGAACCAATTGTGTAATGATCTCACAATATATGTAAATCAAACCATCATGCTGTATGCTTTAAACTTGTACAGTGATGTATGTCAATTATTTCTCAATACAACTGGAAAAATAATATCCAGAAAAGGGAATACTAAAAAAAAAAAAGAACAAGGCTCCTAGAGAACTGGTCAGTTATAAAAACCTACTGTCAGTCCACTCTGTACTTTGAGTCATTTTTCCAAGGTTGGGGATTGTTTGTATAGCTTAGGCCTTCTTCTCTGGCTCCTTTTGTGAGCTAGGCTTCTAGGACATATTTCTTTTCTTTCTGTCTTTTTTTTTCTGGTTTCTATTGTTCATTTGAATTTTCTAATTATGTATCAGCAAGGTAAAATAGTTCCTGACTTACTAGTAATCTACGTTAATGTTGTAATTGCAAACAGAATGAACTTCTTCCATGATAATAAGCAGATTCAGTTACTGTCCAAAGCTAAAAATGTCATTCTTGATGCTGATTTTACAAATTAAATGCTACCAACTACTTGAATTAAATAAGGAAACATATCACTCATGAAATTTAGATCAAGATAATAATAGCAACTCAATTTAATGAGGGCCCATCATGTGCCAGGAACACTGTAGATTTCATTGCTGATCTTCACCATAATCCTGCAAAGGTAGGAATGGTTATTTTCATTTGCAGATGAAGACATGGAGTTTCAACGGATAAGCGTGGACACGACAGAGCTGGGATTGCAATCTAAGTCTTCAACTTCTCAGACCCAACCCCAACCTCTTTCCCCCATATCACATTGCATCTCAGACACCAGCATAACTAAAATAGCACAAAGCCATTTTAAAGTATTTCTTTTATTCTTTAAACTTACTCTGGTCTATCATTTTTTAAAAATTATTTCCTTTGTTTTTGAATGATAATCTTCACTGCTTTTTATAAGGTATTGAATATTCACTAAAAGGAATAGAAAAAAGGAGAGAAAATCACTTTGCTTTTAATGATTCTTGGTTCTATGTGGTCATTCAGTGATTCACTCACCCTACAGATACATATGAGTGCCTACTGTACGCTAGGCACCGTCCTCCGTGAATAACACAGACCAAAAAAAAAAAAAATCCCTGCTTTCATGGAACTTGCATTGCAATGAGAGGACACTGACAAACATATGTAGCAATAGGTGCTAAATGGGAAGGCAAAGCAAGATAAGGGGATGAGAAAGGGCAAGTCTGGGTGTTTCCTTAAAAGAGGAGTTCTGATGAGCTCTCCTTGATTAAGATGATATTTGAGTAGTGTCCTCAGTGAAGGGAAGGAGAGAATCAATGAAGATATTGATGGTGGAAAATGGGGAGAGAGGGGTCTCCCAGGCAGGGCGCACTTGGCTCCATGTGTACATTTATGCTTAATCTGTAAGAATGGCCCAAGCTCTAATGTTGCTGTTTACCTTTTATAATAAATTCCCTTACATTTTATAGAGCTTATGGGTTGAAGATATTACCTTAAGTCCTCAAAACAATTACAGTAGTTTCTCTTTACTTCCAGGCTTCCAATGGCTCTTGGCACTTGGCAGAAAATGAAGCTTCACCCTTGCCTGTTTCCTGTTGACTTTGAATGAGGAGAAGATTGCTCAACCACCCACTTCTCGCTTAGCAAGGCTTGGCAGAGGTGGAGTGATGGAAGGTTTAATGAGATGGCACCTAGCCATACACATATTAGCATGGAAATAGTGCTATTTTGGTTATTGTTAGGAGCTTGGAAATCAGGGGTACTCAGCACAGTTGTATTTATCAAGGAGAAAGATGTCATTCTCATATGTATTAGGAGTTAAGCCATTCAAAGCCTGCGTATTTCTATCCCTTCAAGCAAGCTGGGGTGTGTGAGTTCAATACCACAGAGGATGGTCTAAGCAAAACAAAAAACTCCACGGAGTTGTCTCTGGGGGTGGGTAGCCCATCAAAGACAGAAGGTCGTCCACAGCCAGGTGTCAAGTAGCCTGGAAGAGACACCAGAGAAAGAAAGGGAGACTTTCCACACAGGATGGGTGGAAGGGGAGGGTGGGAAGCTGCTTAGTGGAAAACAAAGCAAGCATATCTAGTACAAAATTGCACAATAAAAGGAACTAACAGTGCCAATGAGAGAACAAGCTAAGTGTGTCTACTGGCAAACTGGCAAAGGGAACAGGGTGAGAAACAGTTGATTAAGAAAGATTATTCATGAAAAGAACCAGGACTTGAAATGAAGACTGAAGCTAGAGGCTAGAAGCCTCTAGCTTCAGCCTCTAGCCACAGGACTCCAGAGCTCTGGTTAAGGTGGGTGGAAACCACCTCCCAGCCTTGTTCACAGCATGTCTGCAAAAACAGAATTGGGACAACGAGGCAAATCTGAAGGGAAACAAGCTGACGTTTATATTCTGTCAACTCATGTGCGTGGCTTCAATTTAGCTTTGCTAAACAAGTGCCGACCTGTAGAAAGAGGAGTGATGTTTGCTATTCAATTAATCATTAAGGTGCTCTCCCAAAGGAACCATCTGTCAATAAGATGCACTTAAAATGATGGCAGGAGACAACGGACTAGAAAACAGTGGAATGATGTGAACTCTCAGCTCATTTTCAAGATCTCAGAGGAGAACAAGTAAAACAGAATACTTCTGAAGACGCTCAGAGCCCCACATTTTTAAATTTCTCTCTCTCCCTCTCTCTCCCTCTCTCTCCTTCCCTCCCTCCCTCCCTCTCTTTCTCTTTTTCCCTCCCTCACTGCCTTTGCAACATTTATGAAAAACGAGCAGAAAAATTTTACATGGTTATGGATTCTCAAATCAAATTGTCCCCGGGTTATTATTCAGTTAGACTCTGTGAGAGAATCCTAAATAATTGCCAACATTTGCATAATGACCATACAGCCCTTTCACTTACGTGGTCATATTTAATCTTCACGAGGACACTTAGGTATTATATATCCTCGTTTTCTGGATGAGAACGTTGTCCCAGGTCATGCTGCCAGAATTTGGTAGAGGTCAGAAGAGCAGTATTTCTGGGTCTGGATAGGACCATATCCTCTCTCTCCTTCTGCTTTTTTCTCTGCCCTGGCCAAGGAAGAGCACCAAACCCTGGCATTGATCCTCACCCTCTCTTCATGGGAACACTAAATGTCCCATGTGGCTAACTTACATTTCCCACACCTGGGAACGTCTTTATGACCCCCAGGGTTTGGGAGACAAAGACATTGCTCACCCAGTTGTAGGTGGTGCTGAGCAACCCTGAGCATCTTGCTGCCAGTCACAATAGGCAACAGTAAAAAAAGGACCCATCAATTTCTCAGGCTGACTTCTTGCAAGTTGGGGCCCTTGTTCCCAATGCAGAGTTAGGTCCTGTGGGTGCCAGTTCTGTGTCCTGTCCTTCAGGTCTCCCATCCTTTTCCTCTTGCCAGAACATAAGCCTTTTGAATCAGTGTTTCTCAAAGTATTCAGCAGAATATTCTGGAAGATATTATGAAGCACTGAGATGGTGGAGGAAGAGATGTAAGATTCTGTATCAAATGAGCTTGGGAAATGCTTTTGAAGATTTATATGCACATCAGTATATTAAAGTTTCTGAGAAATCCCCAGTAAATAACTATTTAATTTTATTTAGTTCTGTGGTTCTGAACCTCTTTCTTTCCTATAACCCCTTATTAATGTCTGGTGGAACATTTGTTTATCCATTACTAAATGGTATAATTATGGAACATTCCAAAATATGCCAGAACACAGAATATTCTAGAAATGCCTAGCTCCCTGTACATCACTTGGTATACAGTAGAGCCTACAGCTGTTGAAAATTTTGAGGTATTTTGTCTTTAGGGACCAAGGTGCACTGTATGTATAAAAGAATGAAGCTGTGATCAATTAAACAATCATGTTCATTTGACAATTGTATACATCAGTGGTTCTCAAATTTCCAAATTAGAATCATCAGAGAAGCTTTAATAATTGTGATGCACCCAGACCCATTAAATCAGAAACTGTGGCTATGTGACCTGGGCTTTAGTACTTTAAAAATTCTCTGGGGCGGGCGCCTGGGTGGCTCAGTTGGTTAAGCGACTGCCTTCGGCTCAGGTCATGATCCTGGAGTCCCTGGATCGAGTCCCGCATCGGGCTCCCTGCTCGGCAGGGAGTCTGCTTCTCCCTCTGACCCTCCCCCCTCTCATGTGCTTGCTTTCTCTCATTCTCTCTCTCTCAAATAAATAAATAAAAAAATCTTAAAAAAAAAAAAAAAATTCTCCAGGGGCGCCTGGGTGGCTCAGTCGGTTAAGTGTCTGCTTTCAGCTTGGGTCATGATCTCAGGGTCCTGGGATGGAGCCCCACATTGGGCTCTCTGCTCAGCGGGGAGTCTGCTTCTCCCTCTCCCTCTGCCTCTGTGCTCTCTCTCTCTTGCTCTCTCTCTCTCTCGCTATCTCTCTCTCAATAAATAAATAAAATAAAAGTTTTCCAGATGATCTCAGTGTGTGGCCAAAGTTGAGAACTGAGGGCATAAACAATTATCTTAAAGCAAAGAGCATGTATCAGACTGAGAACAGTTTCTGGGGGCTTACCTGGGCCACTTAAAAATTGTTCATGAGTTTATAAAATATCTCCCCTCCTGTCAAGAGTAACACAGATGCTAGAGACTCAGCTTATCGTTTCACAATTCTAATTGGTAAACATGTGTTTCTAATATGCCTGTGATTGGTTTAATTATACACAAATAAGTTCGGTTCATGTATATTGCAGAAGGCTGCAGATGTGAAGTTCTAATTATCACATCATGTGGTAATTTAGTTCAAGGTGGACAGAGACAGGTTATAATGAGAGACACTGGAAGAGTTGGCATATAAAATGGGTTTTGGGGGATACACCACATAATTGGCTTATGAACCAACCACTCACTTCAGAGGGCTGAGTACTCTGTGGGAAATATCAGCCTTGAAAAACTACTTGTCTACGGATACAGATCATGGGTACATACTAATAGTGGTTGAAAGCTAAAACTCAGGTTGTTTTGATCGCCCAAGAAAGCTGTGAGGAAAGAGGAGATACTTAAGATGGGATGAGGTCAGGAAATTTGTGGAGCTTAGAACTCTCAAGGCAGGGTAGACCTCAGGGAGACCAGACAGTGAGTTCTGAGCAGTCAGGAATAAAGAGAGGTGAAAATAATACTTCCTACATGCTAGGCTGTATTCTAAGTGTTCTACCTGTTATTTCATTTCATACCTCCTTTTGAATGAGGTGCTAGTATTATTCCCACATTCCTGATGAGGAGACTAACTGAGCTACTATATGCAAAGTGCTTGGCACATGACTAACCCCCAGTAGCATTAGCTGGCTCATGACAGATTCCTCATAGAATGATAGCATTGAAAGAGACTTCAGAGATTGTTAGTGAGACTCGTCATGTTATTTCCCTAAAGCAAGCAAATGAAACAAAATTGTAACAATCAGGGAATTCAGGATTTGGGGTCTGCCTGAGATTTAGCTGTGATGCAGTGTCAAGGATGCTGGGGAAATCTCATTGACCAAATACTTGCTCTGAAGATAACACCACTCTTTGCCCTTCAGGGCTGGAATCCCACAAGTAGGGTTCCCGCAAGTCCTCGAAGCTCTGGCCATAAAGCTGCACCGCCTTGACCGCATGGACCGCCTGCTTGAGGTCATCCCAGAATGGAGGTACTGATGAGTGCGGAAGATAGAAAAGGAACATTCTCTCCTTCCCCGCATGTCCACAGGGCCAAGAAGAACAACTTAGAATGACTAAGCATAAACAGGCAGGCCAGGTACCAACGGTATAGGAGTTCTTTGTTTATTCATTCACTGGGGGACTATTTATAGGGCAGGGCAAGTGAGCTAGAGGCTGTAATGGGCCTCCCAGATCCCTTATGGGAATGAAGGCACCCGTGCTGCTGGGAGTGCTATTGGTGGGCAGCTTTCAACTGTCAGCCCCTTTGAGGAATGCCTTGAATAAAGAGAACTACTTTGCCTGAGGCAATGTTACTAATCTCTCCTAGGTTGTCCACATCCAATGACTGATTGAATGAGGGGGAAGGCATAGAGGTAGGGGTGCGGGTGGGAGAAGGCAATAAAGGCACTGATCTCTTACCCACAAGGGTCAGTAGTTCTGGAAGGTTGTCCAATGTTTAAAACTCCCCGGAAGGTTGGCCTTTGCTTTCAACCCCTCCCAATCCCTGTTCCCAGCACACTCAGTCATTAATTCAATAAATATTGAGCACTTTTGATGTGCCAGAATCTACAAGCAGGAGTATATAGGAAACATATTCCAGAATGGACTCTACACCATATTCATGATGCAAAAGATGTCCATGGGGATGAAAAGAATCTAGCAGAATATTAATATAAATTCCTTGTCTTCCTCAGTCTCTGCTGAGAAAAAAATGTAGAGGCTCCATTTAATCATTATTTGAAAGAGACAAATAACTGGAACTGATACACATTGTATTAAATGCATTAATTCCCTCAGAACCAAATGAAAAAGGAATTGTCAATAGATAACATCGCTGGAACCCAATGGTTTACTTTGGTAGAGGTCTCACTTGAAGTCTATCTGTGTGGGATAAGCCTTGCTTCCTTATCCTACAAGAATGAGTAACATGGGTATTTCAAGTTCAAAGGGAAGGTCAACTATGCACACTGCATACTGTAGGAATTTATGACAGAATTAATAATAACACAAGTCTCTGTATAAATAATATATAAAACATGGGATGTATATGTCAGCATGTTTTAGTAAAATAATGCTATTCTATGATTAAAAAAGAACAGAAATGTTGATCCATTACTATTATAATTTTTATGTTTTTCCTAATGATTACATGATACATAGACAAAACTGATTTTTATGCTTTTACCCAGCTTTATTTTCATAGTGAAGAAGCAAGAAGATTCACTTTATTCAAGGTGAGGAAACAAGAAATGACCGCTCCATTTGGCACTCTAGGAAAAGATTCCTATAATCAATAACAAAATTTAATAGTGTCTGTTCTTAGAGATGGTGTTGTGAAGATTACACTGCCTGATGTTTATCTTGTGATTTAAGAATTGTTCCTGTCATTTAGGCACATTGCCACCAGGAGAGGTGGGTGGGTCACTTGGATCAAGCCCCAAAATGTTTCAGTTTTTCTGTGATTCGAGATAATGGCTCTCTGATTAATTCAGTCTCCCTCTAAACAATAATAAGACAATTTCAAACTTTAAATAAACTGGATAGTGTCTAAAATATAAAAGTAAGCTATCTTTAAGCACATGCTCTACTGCAAGATAACTACCTAAAAGCAGGATTTGGCAAACTTTTCCCATGAAGGGCCAGAAAATCAGTATTTTAAGCTTTGTGAGCCAGGTGGTCTGTTGCAACTGCTCAACTGAGCTGTTACAAAGTGAAAGTAGCCATGGGCAATATGTAAATGAACGAGTGTGGCCATATTCCAATAGCACTTTATTTACAAAACCAGGCAGTGCGCTGAATTTGGCCCATGCAACATGGTGTGCCGATCCCTACCTTTAAATAAGTATTGCAAATTCAATTGCCTCCAAGTGAAGCAGGTCAAATGGGGTCTGTGACAAATCAGGGAGCACGCATTCCATTTCTGAGCTGACCCCACTCAGTTCCAGCTGATAGAGACCAGGCAGGATGGGAGCCTAGTGAGGCCAGATCTTTGGATTTGTCAAAAATAGCTGGAAATTTGGATTTTTATGGGATCGTGTCCAATTTTTATTTTTATTCTTATTTTTTTAATTTTTTAAAGATTATTTATTTGAGAAAGAGAGAGCGTGTGTGAGTGGGGGAGGGGCAGATGGAGAGAGACTCTCAAGCAGACTCCCCATTGAGTGTGGAGCCCAACAGGGTTCTTGATCTCACGACCCTGAGACCACAACCTGAGCTGAAATCAGGAGTCGGACACTTAAACCGACTGAGCCACGCAGGCGCCCCTCTGTAGTGTCCAATTTTTAAAATTTGTCAATTAATTCAGACAAGCCCCACCTTGGGTACCCAGGAGGACAGCTTGGCCGACTGCGTTTGGCCCCCCTCGTGCAGCTTGTGCTGCCGAGCAATTTCTTAAATTAAGCAATGTGCTCAAGATACAGCTATAGAGATTTCTAACACTCTTTTAAATTGAATAAATTTGACATCTAACATTGTATATAGGTAAGGTGTACAGGTTGTTTCTTTGCTACATTTGTGTATTATATGATTGCCCATGTAGTGATATTTATCATATTACATAATTATAGTACAATATTATGGCCTAGCTTTGCATCAGATCTCTGGCTTATTTACTACTTGTTGCCACTATCCTTCCAAATATAAGCAGACGCTTATCCAGGGCTGATTGAGTGGCAGGCCCTATTATAAGTGCTTAATACATATTAGCTTACAAGTTCTCCTCACAACAGCCTTGTGAGGTAGATATTATTACTATTTTACCTCCAGCAAAGAGAGGTTGAGCAACTTGCCCAAGGTCACACAGCAGACATGCAGCAGAGCTGGGATTTGAACCTAGGCAATGCGAAGGGGGTGTTTGTGCATGGAAAACACTGTGCTCTAACTACCTCCCTTCTGGGGCTCCTGTCCTCTTCCACCTTGCACTAAGCATCAGCAATAGCAATAGAAAGAGCAAGAAAGACTCCATTTCTCTTATAACTGAACTCAGGCCTCCAGAGTCAAGGTCCCTTAGCAGATACCTTACCTTTTCATTCCACTGTGGACTTAGCAGCTTTGGGGAAAACTCATGTCTGAGATGTCTTCTTCACTGGCCACCTCAAGTCAAATTCCCTAGTAAATGTCACCTCCTGGGCTTGAGTCATTCCATTCCTTCTGCTTATATTTT
The DNA here is from genome assembly GCF_004348235.1 of Phoca vitulina. Taxonomy (NCBI): domain Eukaryota; kingdom Metazoa; phylum Chordata; class Mammalia; order Carnivora; family Phocidae; genus Phoca; species Phoca vitulina. Next base: position 15,943,557 of record NW_022589734.1, read on the forward strand.
ATTATAAATATAATTTTTTTATAAATATAATTTTTTGTAAAGCCCCACTCTGCTTTGGAATTTGGATTAACTCTACACACAATATCTAGTTTAATTATTTATCCATCTTGCTTTTTTAATTTCGCCTTCCACACCTCAAGCAAATGAATTCAGGTTTGTGTGGAAAGATTTTTTTTCTTAATGTCATAGTACCAAATTTAGGAAAAGAAAATGAAATACAAATGAAAATTATTTTATTTTATTTTTATAAAGATTTATTTATTTATTTTAGAGAGAGAGAGTACACACGTGGAGGGGGAGAGGCAGAGGGAGAGGGAGAGAGAAAGAGAGAATCTTAAGCAGACTCCTCGCTGAGCATGTAGCCTGACGTGGGGCTCGATCTCAGGACTCTGAGATCATGACCTGAGCCAAGATCAAGAGTCGGACATTTAACTGACTGAACCACCCAGGCGCCCCAAAATGAAAATTATTTTGAGAGGACAAAAGAGAAAAAAGAATCTGAGTTTGACGAGTGGAAACACAGTTTTGAGAGAGAAGTGTAAATTTTTATTTTCTCTAGCAAACTTAAAAGAAAATGCAAATTAGGTATTTGTATCACTTTTCTGAAATGCAGCTATAAGTTTTACTGTTGATTTTGGAAGATATTCTGTAACTTCAGCTGCAAAGAAAAGAGGCAAAACAAATTCTAGTCCCTCTTTTTAAAAAATGCAAATACCTTTGGGAGGCCCATGGGGCTTACAGCAACACACAATTCAAGATGTAATACTGTATTCAGCAAGGCTTTCCTGAAAGTCCAGGGAAGCTGGATTCTATTGGGAAAGGAAAATAGTTTTAGCATTCTGGGGTCATGGGGGGCTTATGGCAAGAATGGATGTGGTTTTACGATAGAAACGGTTTTCCTGGAACTGTCCCTGTTTTAAAACTGAAAGTCCCATGTCCCAGGAATCTTCTCATCCCCAGGCTAACTGGGACTCTTGGTGACCCTAAAATCTTTGGACAATTTCCCGATTCCCACTCCTTAACTTCTACTTGCGGTGTGGTCCCCGGGCTCCGTGAATAATCACCTTCAGTGGTTTTCAAACTTCCTTGATCACAAGAATCACCTGGGTGCCTGCAAAACCACAGATTCCCATTCAGAGGTTTGGGGGCGGTGTAGGGGATCTGGAAATCCACCAAGGATGCAGGGGAGAAGACTGGGCAGCCCTGGTTAGCCCATATTCAGGGGCAGCACAAAGACTGTCCCTCCAGTAATCACGAGACCAGGCAGTGATCCCTGTGTGCTGTGGTCTAACTCAGACTTTGCTAACAACCAGGTTTCTAGGTGGCTCCGAACTCACAAAAATCTTTTCTGTCCACACATTTCAAGGGATTCCACACCATGAGAAGGACGCAAAAGGCACAGGGTACTATCGAAGGATATGAGGCCCCGAGCTGATGGCCAAGGTTGAATTCTAGCCATGTGACCTTGGGTCTCTGTTACTAATTTGTAAAATGGGGGATAATAATAGTACTAACTTGATTACACTGTTGACAGGGTTAAATGAGAAGACCTGTAAAGCACTTAGCACAGTACCCAACATATTAAACTCTCTGGAAATGTTAGTTATCATCCTCATTGTATTATTATTCCTAGAGCTCCCCCCATCATTACTGTTGCCATTATAATTTTTATAAGCAGTAGAAAGGTACAGAGATCAGATAGGAGGAGGTCCTTTATCTTTTTAAAGGATTGTCGAGGGCTTCCTCTACACCTTGGAATTCTAAAGAAACATTCTTCTTCCTCTTAATCTTCTTGTCCTTCCGTACCATACCCAAAGATTACAGCAGGCATATTTCCAAAATGAACACCAGGGTCTACAAACTGGCCATTCAGTGGGAAGGAGTTCATATGAAAACCCTTCCAGGAAATTCTGGTTGTGTTCTCATTGTATGCTTGACCTCTGCTTGGAGGACCAAGAATTTGGGCTAAGATTACTAGGTACAGTAAAGATAAGCTGGTCTACAGAAGCTTTGGTGGGCTGGTCTATGAATCAGGAAGCATCCCCTTTTTGAAGTCCCAATTGCCACTCACACCTGACTTTTGAGGATATAACCCACTGTTAGACAACCACTAACTGTATTGTGTTTTGTCCTAACTCAGTGCCTTGGAGTATTCTTCAAAGGGAAACACATTTATTTGAGTCAATTTATCTTTCATTTCATATCAAAGAAAGCCAATCAGATTACTTTTCCCAGGGAAATCTATTATTAGAGGAACAATCTTGCCTTTTAGGCCCTACTCAATGATGAATAGGATTCATCTTATTTACAACACTAACATGAAAGGCAAGGGCCTCTACAGATGAAAAGAAAGACAATTGCCTCAGCAGAACACTTCAGAAGTGCACAGTCATGGCTGACAGTGTGGCTGACTTGTCAAGTTCTCTCCAGATGTGAGGGCTACAAGTACCATTTGCACTGTCACTTCAAGAACTGCTGAATGCTCCCAAGTGTGATGTTAAGCGACACACACTCTTGACTTCTGGTCTTTTCCATTGCTCAGATCTTCACCAACACTTCCGGCTTTCCAGCAGTGGTAGCAGCGTTCAAATAACATGCTCCACACATTTCACATCACAGATTGCACAGAGGTTGCACATTTAGAAAGGATGAACCCCACCTATTGTGTGACTGAGGTTCTTTGAGTTTTGAGGTAGTAAAGGAGGTCAGGTGATTCTACCTCCCACAAACCCCAAATCTCAAAGATTTTTCACCAAATTGACACACAATGTTATTTTAGTCAGATGTGTGCTTTTCCAAGGCAGAAGTGGAAGCCCCTCAGAATCAGGAGTTTAGACCCCATCAGTAAGAAGCCATGTGGGTGTCCCCAGTGATAAGACTGTGTGTCCTTGGCCAGGTTCCATGGTTTGGGAATGAAGAGGTGCTCTCTTTGAGGCATAGGTAGCAGTTCTGTAGGGGCCCATGTTGCTCCTGAGAATCCTTCAAAAGCTCACTGGCCTGTGGTGTCTTCTGCGTTATGTATTCAGACCATTTCCACACTGGTCTTCTCTTCCTTTGCAGCTCTAACTGGTGCCTAGAGCTTCACATTTCTTACTTAAGATACGTTACGCAGCATCCACAGCTAAGTGCAGACTCCTTAGGAGCAGAGACTAGGCGATATCCTTTGTATCTTTCACTGATCCTGTTACTCCAGTGGATGATGAAGACAAAGATGATGTCCATGAGGACATGGCAGCAACAGCAGTGACTAACATTCACTGACCGCCAAAGCTGGTACAGAGCCCCTTTAGTGGGTCTTCTCACTTCATCCCCACAGGACCCTTTTGAGGTACAGGTGAAGACACTGAAGCTGAAAGAGATGACATCACTTGCTAAGGTCACTGTACTAGGTTACATAATGTCCTCCAAAGTTCATGTATACTTGGAACCTGTGAGTGTGACCTAATTTGGAAGTAAAGGCTTTGCACACTTGATTAATTCAGTGGAGATGAGGTTGTAAGGGAGGAAAATGGGTTTTCCTCTACCCTGCTAAGTTCTTGACTGGGGTCCCTGTGACCAAAGACAGATTAACAAGAGAAAGACAAATACAAGTTTATTAACACATATATGTCATGTATACATGGGAGATACCCAGAGAAAAATAAGGAACTCTCAGAGGTGGCTTAGAACTTAGGCTTACTGGCCTGCTGCTAAAGCAAAAGACAGAAGGGTGTGGAGGAGGCTGGTTATGAGGAGATGACCAGGAAAATCTTTAGGGTGGGCTCTAAATCCAATGGTTGTTTTCCTTATAAAAGGAGGGAACTTCGGACCTAGACATAGGAGGAGACACACAGGGAAGAAGGCCATGTGAAGGCAGGAACAAATTGGAGTTATACTATCACAACCAAGGAAGGCCAGGATTGCTGGCATCCACCAGGAGAGAGCCTGGGACAGATCCTCCCTCAGATCTCCCAAGGGTACTGACCCTGCCAACACCTTGATTTCAGACCTCCAGGCTCCAGAAATCTGAGGGAATAACTTTCTCTTGCTTTCAGGCACTGGGTTTGTGGCAATTTGTTACGGCAGCCCTTGCAAATGAATGCAGTCACGTAGGCATCCAAGAACTACTTGGCTATTGACTTGAGCAGTGACCTAAACCAGCCTATTACCCAGTTCCTTCAACTGAGGGGAGCTGCATGGTGTTGATTGTCATGAGAATCCAAATAATAACACTTTTGCCACAACATAATCCTTGGCAGTCTGCTTGCTTCGTTGTTTGTGTTAAAGCACTTCACAACGTACAGAGATGCGAGTGTTTCGTATGCTCAGAACACTTCTGGAAGCATTGACAAGGAACTGATCATTGAGACTGTCTCTGGGGGTGGGAACAGTAGCTAGGGGCTGCGGGTGGACAGGACTTACCCTTCACTGCATACTTTTTGTACTGTTGAACTGGGGGGTACCCTAGGCATGCAGTACCTATTTTTCAAAGTCACATTTGGAAATCATAAAGAGCTGTCTGATAGCTATTGTTCATGACTCGCTTTCCTCTTCTTCCTCCTTCTATTTCTCTTGCTCGCTATAGTCCTTGGGAAAGCAGAGCGTAGAAGACACCACAGCAGTACAATGGGCTGGAGGCCCCAGGATAAGGAGATTACTCCAGATCAAGTGTTCAGTATGTATCTCTCACACTTACCGTGCCCTCCCAATCCTTGCTTAGGTGCCGTTTCATGCTGGTATCTTTGTTTTGTGTGTAAAGCAAAGCCAGATGCATCCATGTCCCATAGGTTTGGAACCTCCACTCCTTTGTCAAATAGCTCATGTGATGAAGTGATGCTGAGTGCCCGGGGAGGGGAGGGGGGGTGCGTACCTACAGCACATGCTCAGCTGAACCACACTGGAGCTGATAGCTGGAGCCCGGCCCGATTCCTCCTGGATGCAGTCCTCGCCCCTTTACCCAGCTGTACTGAGCTCCAGGCAGCTTCCTTGGGTGGCTTGGTCACCTCAGAGGGAATGTGAGCATGCGGGGACAGCAGCACACAGAAATCATTCCACCTCCCCCACCCCCCACCCCCCAATCCCTCTTAGGCCAATCCTTCGGAATCTATGAAATATCCAGCAATGTAACTGAACCAGGAATGAGTGTGCCCGTGGTGGCTGGAAATGCCGAACGCAGCACATTCAGGAGCAGAAAGGAGGAATGAAAAATATTCCCAGCAAGTTAAAGTGGAATTGTGCTTGCTTTGGTCTCCTCACTCTCCTTCCCACTTAGCTTTTCAGCAAGGAAACCGTGATGGCCCCGCCGTCCCTGCCCCTCTCATGTGCTATCATGCAGGGCATTTGCAACACATAGAACAGCCAGGCAGCAGTTTTGGATGCCGGTCTCTGAGGAAGCAGCTGGTCCACGAGGAGGTCAGGGCAGGGCCGTCGGGAAGGCTGTCAATGGCTACAACCCAGCCTGGCTTCTGCCCGGATCTCCCCCGCTCTGGCGTTGTACCAGACACGAACCGCTAACCTGATTTTCACTCACACACTTGTCTGTTCTTCTGCTCTGAGCCTCTCCTTTAGCTATAATCTTTCCCCCAATATGCCCATTTTGACTCAAAAGGAAATTTTAATAGGGAAGAAATCAAATCTCCGCTACGAGGCAAACAGGAGTTGGAGAGGTGTGAACAGGTTCCCAATTAGAGGACAGGAAAAAAAAAAAGGTGTGATAGGCAGGCTACGGGGAAATGTTTTCTATTTATTCAGAAAGTCACCTAATAGAAAGAACAAATCTGTCAGAAATGCTAACCGGGCATTGGTGTGGGTTCAGAACAAAGACTCTGGTTATGAACAGGAACGCGCACACTTGTGCAGCTCTGAGCCAGAAGGTCGGTCTGCTTGTTGGGGGCTCCGTCCACCTGGGAGCAGAGATGAGGGCCGGTTCGACTGGATGGAGCATCGCTCTTCTGGAATCCATTGTGCTCGGGACACCTGTCTGCTTGAGATAAGAGAGAGACCCAGGAAGGGGGGAGAATCAGCGTTTTCCCTGGTTAGACCAGATATCAGGGTTGGCTTTTTTTTTAAGAAACGGCTGCTTGGCTTTATGTCTCTAGTGTAATGATTAATAATGTTATTTGTTCAAGTACTCAGGTGCGTACTATCACATATGTGTAAAACCCCATTGAATGTCCTCAGCCAGGCGGGAGCGAGTTACTCTTGACATCTTCTTCACGATCAGCAAACCATTCCAAGGTTAACATCAGCTTATAATGGTTAGTGTTTGGACCCCGATAGTCTGGAATCAGGAGGCTCTGCTGGTTTACTAATCCAGTGGGCTCTTTATCACAGAAATAGCAGAACTCACTCATTGGTTCCAGAAATAGTTACTGAGATTCTGCTCAGTGCTGAGCACTGTGCCCCGTGCAGGGTGGTGACGGGGGAGACGGGGGGATACAGATGTGAATGAAAACAGGCTCGGGGCACCGTGAGCCCCCCTTCTGCTGCAGAAGACAGACTCAGACTCAGAAATGTTGGGCTGGGCAGGGATAGCTGTGTGGGATCCCTGGAGATCCTCCTGATTTCACCTGGTAGTTATGGCATCAGGAAGGGGCTCCCTGAGGAAGGTGGATCTCAAAGGATGAAGGGGAAATTCGTGGGCAGGAGAGCCTGCATGTGATGGGTGACGTGTGTGTGTGTGTGTGTGTGTGTGTGTGAGGGGGGTATGTGTGTGTGTGTAGTATGTGAGGCATATGTGTGTGTCTATGTGGGCATCTCTGAGATGAATATAAAGGGGTTCAGAATATATCACCCCAAAATATGTCACTTTGGCACAAGGATTAATTTGAGCTAACGGTACTTGAGAAGAAGCAGCCACAAGAAAAACTCTCTGCCGTCCTCCTCTCTGTCTGAAAGCAAACATAAAATTCTCTTTGTGACGGCGTCTCCGTCCTCTCTCCCATTCCAGGAGGGAGAGAATGAATCTTAGAGCGGGAGACAGCGCTGAGATGAGTCTATAGAAACAGAACCAAAAAAAAAAAGAAACAGAACCTAACTAAACAACCCTTATCTTCCATTAGTTTATTTACCTTTCCCTCAATTTACTGCCCCTAAAAGCCTAAAGCCCTTTTCCTTTGTCTTGTCACTCCTACACAAATTTATTGCTCTTTGTTAAAATGATATATAAGCCCTTGAGTCTAACTGCTTCTTTGGGTCTTCACTATTTTTCTATGAAGGTCTCTGTATGCATAGATAATAAACCATTTCTCCTGTTAACCTTTCACCAGTTTAATTCATAGATCTCAACTGCTGAACCTGAGAGTAGAGAAAATTTTTTCCCTGCCCTATATATATGTGGGGTATGTGTGAGGTAGGTGTGTGTGTGAGGTGGGTATGTATGTGTGTGTAGTATGTGAGGTATGTGTGTGTGTTTATGTGTGTCTTTTCAAGGTGTATATGTGGGGTGTGTGTGTGTGTGTGTGTGTGTGTGTATGAGGTATAGGTGGATGCATGTTTGTGTGTGGTATGAGGTACATGTATGTGAGGGGGTTATGTGTGTGTAGTATGTGAGGTATGTGCATGTGTCTGAGGTATACGTGTGGGGGTGTGTGTGTGTGTGAGTGTGTGCTTGTGTGTGGCCTGAGGTACATGTGTTTAAGGTGTATGCGTGTGTGAGGGGCATGTGTATGTGAAGGCGGTATATTTGTGTAATAC